>NC_140646.1:12913061-12940561 GCF_978046115.1 Saccoglossus kowalevskii
ACGAAGTACAAGTTTTTGTTACACACAATTTCTCATGTGTGAATTCGCGATATGAATGCAACATAACACCAATGTCGCAGTGTCTGTAGCGCAATCGGTTAGCGCGTTCGGCTGTTAACCGAAAGGTTGGTTGTTCAAGCCCACCCAGGGACGAAGTACAAGTTTTTATTACACACAAATTCTCATGTGTGGATTCGCGATATGAATGCAAAATAACACCAATGTCGCAGTGTCTGTAGCGCAATCAGTTAGCGCGTTTGGCTGTTAACCGAAAGGTTGGTGGTTCAAGCCCACCCAGGGACGAAGCACAAGTTTTTATTACACACATTTTCTCATGTGTGGATTTGCGATATGAATACAACACAACATATCACCAAGGTTGCAGTCTCTGTGGCGCATTTGGTTAGCGCGTTCGGCTGTTAACCGAAAGGTTGGTGATTCAAGCCCACCCAGGGACGAAGTAGAAGTTTTTATTACACACATTTTCTCATGTGTGAATTTGCGATATGAATACAACATAACACCAATGTCGCAGTGTAGCGCCATCGGTTAGCGCGTTCGGCTGTTAACCAAAAGGTTGGTGGTTCAAGCCCACCCAGGGACGAAGTACAAGTTTTTATTACACACATTTTCTCATGTGTGAATTCGCGATATGAAGACAATATAACACCATTGTTGTTGTCTCTGTGGCGCGTTCGGCTGTTAACCGAAAGGTTGGTGGTTCAAGCCCACCCAGGGACGAAGTAGAAGTTTTTATAACACAGATTTTCTCATGTGTGAATTCGCGATATGAATAAAACATAACACCAATGTCGCAGTGTCTGTAGCGCCATCGGTTCGCGCGTTCGGCTGTTAACCGAAAGGTTGGTGATTCAAGCCCACCCGGGGACGAAGTAGAAGTTTTTATTACACACATTTTCTCATGTGTGGATTCGCGATATGAATACAATATAACACCAATGTTGTAGTCTCTGTGGCGCAATCGGTTAGCGCGTTCGGCTGTTAACCGAAAGGTTGGTGGTTCAAGCCCACCCAGGGACGAAGTATAAGTTTTTATTACACACATGTTCTCATGTGAGAATTCGCGATATGAATACAACATAACACCAATGTCGCAGTGTCTGTAGCGCCATCGGTTAGCGCGTTCGGCTGTTAACTGTAAGGTTGGTGGTTCAAGCCCACCCAGGGACGAAGTAGAAGTTTTTATTACACACATTTTCTCATGTGTGAATTCGCGATATGAATACAATATAACACCAATGTTGCAGTCTCAGTGGCGGAATTGGTTAGCGCGTTTGGCTGTTAACCGAAAGGTTGGTGGTTCAAGCCCACCCAGGGACGAAGTACACATTTTTATTACACACATTTTCTCATGTGTGGATTCGCGATATGAATACAACATAACGTCATTTTTGTAGTCTCTGTGGCGCAATCGATTAGCGCGTTCGGCTGTTAACCGAATGGTTGGTGGTTCAAGCCCAAACAGGGACGAAGTACAAGTTTTTGTTACACACAATTTCTCATGTGAGGATTCGCGATATGAATACAATATATCACCAATGTTGTAGTCTCTGTGGCGCAATCGGTTAGCGCGTTCGGCTGTTAACCGAAAGGTTGGTGGTTCAAGCCCACCCAGGGACGAAGTAGAAGTTTTTATTACACAGATTTTCTCATGTGTGGATTCGCGATATGAATACAACATAACACGATTGTTACAGTCTCTGTGGCGCAATCGGTTAGCGCGTTCGGCTGTTAACTGAAAGGTTGGTGGTTCAAGCCCACCCAGGGACGAAGTGCAAGTTTTTATTACACACATTTTCTCATGTGTGAATTCGCGATATGAAGACAATATAACACCATTGTTGTTGTCTCTGTGGCGCGTTTGGCTGTTAACCGAAAGGTTGGTGGTTCAAGCCCACCCAGGGACGAAGTAGAAGTTTTTATTACACACATTTTCTCATGTGTGGATTCGCGATATGAATACAACATAACACCATTGTTACAGTCTCTGTGGCGCAATCGGTTAGCGCGTTCGGCTGTTAACCGAAAGGTTGGTGGTTCAAGCGCACCCAGGGACGAAGTACAAGTTTTTATTACACACATTTTCTCATGTGTGGATTCGCGATATGAATACAAAATAACACCAATGTCGCAGTGTCTGTAGCGCAATCGGTTAGCGCGTTTGGCTGTTAACCGAAAGGTTGATGGTTCAAGCCCACCCAGGGACGAAGTACAAGTTTTTATTACACACATTTTCTCATGTGTGGATTCGCGATATGAATACAACACAACATATCACCAAGGTTGCGGTCTTTGTGGCGCATTTGGTTAGCGCGTTCGGCTGTTAACCGAAAGGTTGGTGATTCAAGCCCAACCAGGGACGAAGTAGAAGTTTTTATTACACACATTTTCTCATGTGTGAATTTGCGATATGAATACAACATAACACCAATGTCGCAGTGTCTGTAGCGCCATCGGTTAGCGCGTTCGGCTGTTAACCAAAAGGTTGGTGGTTCAAGCCCACCCAGGGACGAAGTACAAGTTTTTATTACACACATTTTCTCATGTGTGAATTCGCGATATGAAGACAATATAACACCATTGTTGTAGTCTCTGTGGCGCAATCGGTTAGCGCGTTCGGCTGTTAACCGAAAGGTTGGTGGTTCAAGCCCACCCAGGGACGAAGTAGAAGTTTTTATTACACACATTTTCTCATGTGTGGATTCGCGATATGAATACAATATAACACCAAAGTTGCAGTCTCTGTGGCGCAATCGGTTAGCGCGTTCGGCTGTTAACCGAAAGGTTGGTGGTTCAAGCCCACCCAGGGACGAAGTAGAAGTTTTTATTACACAGATTTTCTCATGTGTGAATTCGCGATATGAATACAACATAACACCAATGTCGCAGAGTCTGTAGCGCCATCGGTTCGCGCGTTCGGCTGTAAACCGAAAGGTTGGTGATTCAAGCCCACCCAGGGACGAAGTAGAAGTTTTTATTACACACATTTTCTCATGTGATGATTCGCGATATGAATACAATATAACACTAATTTTGTAGTCTCTGTGGCGCAATCGGTTGGCGCGTTCGTCTGTTAACCGAAAGGTTGGTGATTCAAGCCCACCCAGGGACGAAGTAGAAGTTTTTATTACGCACATTTTCTCACGTGTGGATTCGCGATATTAATACAACATAACACCAATGTCGCAGAGTCTGTAGCGCCATCGGTTAGCGCGTTCGGCTGTTAACCGAAAGGTTGGTTGTTCAAGCCCACCTTGGGATGAAGTAGAAGTTTTTATTACTCACATTTTCGAATGTGTGAATTCGAGATATGAATACAACATAACACCAATGTCGCAGTGTCTGTAGCGCCATCGGTTAGCGCGTTCGGCTGTTAACTGTAAGGTTGGTGGTGCAAGCCCACCCAGGGACGAAGTAGAAGTTTTTATTACGTACATTTTCTCACGTGTGGATTCGCGATATTAATACAACACAACATATCACCAAGGTTGCAGTCTCTGTGGCGCAATTTTTTAGTGCGTTCGGCTGTTAACCGAAAGGTTGGTGATTCAAGCCCACCCAGGGACGAAGTACAAGTTTTTATTACACACATTTTCTCATGTGTGAATTCGCGATATGAATACAATATAACACCAATGTTGCAGTCTCTGTGGCGCAATCGGTTAGCGCGTTTGGCTGTTAACCGAAAGGTTGGTGGTTCAAGCCCACTCAGGGACGAAGTACACATTTTTATTACACACATTTTCTCATGTGTGGATTCGCGATATGAATACAACATAACGCCATTGTTGTAGTCTCTGTGGCGCAATCGGTTAGCGCGTTCGGCTGTTAACCGAAAGGTTGGTGGATCAAGCCCACCCAGGGACGAAGTATAAGTTTTTATTACACACATGTTCTCATGTGAGAATTCGCGATATGAATACAACATAACACCAATGTCGCAGTGTCTGTAGCGCCATCGGTTAGCGCGTTCGGCTGTTAACTGTAAGGTTGGTGGTTCAAGCCCACCCAGGGACGAAGTAGAAGTTTTATTACGCACATTTTCTCATGTGTGGATTCGCGATATTAATACAACACAACATATCACCAAGGTTGCAGTCTCTGTGGCGCAATTGGTTAGTGCGTTCGGCTGTTAACCGAAAGGTCGGTGATTCAAGCCCACCCAGGGACGAAGTACAAGTTTTTATTACACACATTTTCTCATGTGTGAATTCGCGATATGAATACAATATAACACCAATGTTGCAGTCTCAGTGGCGGAATTGGTTAGCGCGTTTGGCTGTTAACCGAAAGGTTGGTGGTTCAAGCCCACCCAGGGACGAAGTAGAAGTTTTTATTACACACATTTTCTCATGTGTGGATTCGCGATATGAATACAACATAACGCCATTGTTGTAGTCTCTGTGGCGCAATCGATTAGCGCGTTCGGCTGTTAACCGAAAGGTTGGAGGTTCAAGCCCAAACAGGGACGAAGTACAAGTTTTTGTTACACACAATTTCTCATGTGTGAATTCGCGATATGAATGCAACATAACACCAATGTCGCAGTGTCTGTAGCGCAATCGGTTAGCGCGTTCGGCTGTTAACCGAAAGGTTGGTTGTTCAAGCCCACCCAGGGACGAAGTACAAGTATTATTACACACAAATTCTCATGTGTGGATTCGCGATATGAATGCAAAATAACACCAATGTCGCAGTGTCTGTAGCGCAATCGGTTAGCGCGTTTGGCTGTTAACCGAAAGGTTGATGGTTCAAGCCCACCCAGGGACGAAGTACAAGTTTTTATTACACACATTTTCTCATGTGTGGATTCGCGATATGAATACAACACAACATATCACCAAGGTTGCGGTCTTTGTGGCGCATTTGGTTAGCGCGTTCGGCTGTTAACCGAAAGGTTGGTGATTCAAGCCCAACGAGGGACGAAGTAGAAGTTTTTATTACACACATTTTCTCATGTGTGAATTTGCGATATGAATACAACATAACACCAATGTCGCAGTGTCTGTAGCGCCATCGGTTAGCGCGTTCGGCTGTTAACCAAAAGGTTGGTGGTTCAAGCCCACCCAGGGACGAAGTACAATTTTTTATTACACACATTTTCTCATGTGTGAATTCGCGATATGAAGACAATATAACACCATTGTTGTAGTCTCTGTGGCGCAATCGGTTAGCGCGTTCGGCTGTTAACCGAAAGGTTGGTGGTTCAAGCCCACCCAGGGACGAAGTAGAAGTTTTTATTACACACATTTTCTCATGTGTGGATTCGCGATTTGAATACAATATAACACCAAAGTTGCAGTCTCTGTGGCGCAATCGGTTAGCGCGTTCGGCTGTTAACCGAAAGGTTGGTGGTTCAAGCCCACCCAGGGACGAAGTATAAGTTTTTATTACACACATGTTCTTATGTGAGAATTCGCGATATGAATACAACATAACACCAATGTCGCAGTGTCTGTAGCGCCATCGGTTAGCGCGTTCGGCTGTTAACTGAAAGGTTGGTGGTTCAAGCCCACCCAGGGACGAATTACAAGCTTTTATTACACACATTTTCTCATGTGTGAATTCGCGATATGAATACAACATAACACCAATGTCGCAGTGTCTGTAGCGCAATCGGTTAGCACGTTCGGCTGTTAACCGAAAGGTTGGTTGTTCAAGCCCACCTTGGGATGAAGTAGAAGTTTTTATTACTCACATCATCGAATGTGTGAATTCGCGATATGAATACAACATAACACCAATGTCGCAGTGTCTGTAGCGCCATCGGTTAGCGCGTTCGGCTGTTAACTGTAAGGTTGGTGGTTCAAGCCCACCCAGGGACGAAGTAGAAGTTTTATTACGCACATTTTCTCACGTGTGGATTCGCGATATTAATACAACACAACATATCACCAAGGTTGCAGTCTCTGTGGCGCAATTGGTTAGTGCGTTCGGCTGTTAACCGAAAGGTTGGTGATTCAAGCCCACCCAGGGACGAAGTACAAGTTTTTATTACACACATTTTCTCATGTGTGAATTCGCGATATGAATACAATATAACACCAATGTTGCAGTCTCTGTGGCGCAATTGGTTAGCGCGTTTGGCTGTTAACCGAAAGGTTGGTGGTTCAAGCCCACCCAGGGACGAAGTACACATTTTTATTACACACATTTTCTCATGTGTGGATTAGCGATATGAATACAACATAACGCCATTGTTGTAGTCTCTGTGGCGCAATCGATTAGCGCGTTCGGCTGTTAACCGAAAGGTTGGTTGTTCAAGCCCACCCAGGGACGAAGTACAAGTTTTTATTACACACATTTTCTCATGTGTGAATTCGCGATATGAATACAATATAACACCAATGTCGCAGTGTCTGTAGCGCCATCGGTTAGCGCGTTCGGCTGTTAACCGAAAGGTTGGTGATTCAAGCCCACCCAAGGACGAAGTAGAAGTTTTTATTACACACATTTTCTCATGTGTGGATTCGCGATATGAATACAATATAACACCATTGTTGTAGTCTCTGTGGCGCAATCGGTTAGCGCGTTCGGCTGTTAACCGAAAGGTTGGTCATTCAAGCCCACCCAGGGACGAAGTAGAAGTTTTTATTACACACATATTCTCATGTGTGGATTCGCGATATGAATACAATATAACACCAATGTTGTAGTCTCTGTGGCGCAATCGGTTAGCGCGTTCGGCTGTTAACCGAAAGGTTGGTGATTCAAGCCCACCCAGGGACGAAGTAGAAGTTTTTATTACACACATTTTCTCATGTGTGAATTCGCGATATGAATACAACATAACATCAATGTCGCAGTGTCTGTAGCGCCATCGGTTAGCGCGTTCGGCTGTTAACCGAAAGGTTGGTGGTTCAAGCCCACCCAGGGACGAAGTACAAGTTTTTATTACACACATTTTCTCATGTGTGAATTCGCGATATGAAGACAATATAATACCATTGTTGTAGTCTCTGTGGCGCAATCGGTTAGCGCGTTCGGCTGTTAACCGAAAGGTTGGTGGTTCAAGCCCACCCAGGGACGAAGTAGAAGTTTTTATTACACAGATTTTCTCATGTGTGAATTCGCGATATGAATAAAACATAACACCAATGTCGCAGTATCTGTAGCGCCATCGGTTCGCGCGTTCGGCTGTTAACCGAAAGGTTGGTGATTCAAGCCCACCCAGGGACGAAGTAGAAGTTTTTATTACACACATTTTCTCATGTGTGGATTCGCGATATGAATACAATATAACACCAATGTTGTAGTCTCTGTGGCGCAATCGGTTAGCGCGTTCGGCTGTTAACCGAAAGGTTGGTGGTTCAAGCCCACCCAGGGACGAAGTATAAGTTTTTATTACACACATTTTCTCATGTGTGGATTCGCGATATGAATACAACATAACACCATTGTTACAGTCTCTGTGGCGCAATCGGTTAGCGCGTTCGGCTGTTAACTGAAAGGTTGGTGGTTCAAGCTCACCCAGGGACGAAGTACAAGTTTTTATTACACACATTTTCTCATGTGTGAATTCGCGATATGAATACAACATAACACCAATGTCGCAGAGTCTGTAGCGCCATCGGTTCGCGCGTTCGGCTGTAAACCGAAAGGTTGGTGATTCAAGCCCACCCAGGGACGAAGTAGAAGTTTTTATTACACACATTTTCTCATGTGAGGATTCGCGATATGAATACAATATAACACTAATGTTGTAGTCTCTGTGGCGCAATCGGTTAGCGCGTTCGTCTGTTAACCGAAAGGTTGGTGGTTCAAGCCCACCCAGGGACGAAGTAGAAGTTTTTATTACGCACATTTTCTCACGTGTGGATTCGCGATATTAATACAACATAACACCAATGTCGCAGAGTCTGTAGCGCCATCGGTTAGCGCGTTCGGCTGTTAACCGAAAGGTTGGTTGTTCAAGCCCACCTTGGGATGAAGTAGAAGTTTTTATTACTCACATTTTCGAATGTGTGAATTCGAGATATGAATACAACATAACACCAATGTCGCAGTGTATGTAGCGCCATCGGTTAGCGCGTTCGGCTGTTAACTGTAAGGTTGGTGGTGCAAGCCCACCCAGGGACGAAGTAGAAGTTTTTATTACGTACATTTTCTCACGTGTGGATTCGCGATATTAATACAACACAACATATCACCAAGGTTGCAGTCTCTGTGGCGCAATTTTTTAGTGCGTTAGGCTGTTAACCGAAAGGTTAGTGATTCAAGCCCACCCAGGGACGAAGTACAAGTTTTTATTACACACATTTTCTCATGTGTGAATTCGCGATATGAATACAATATAACACTAATGTCGCAGTGTATGTAGCGCAATCGGTTAGCGCGTTTGGCTGTTAACCGAAAGGTTGGTGGTTCAAGCCCACCCAGGGACGAAGTAGAAGTTTTTATTACACACATTTTCTCATGTGTGGATTCGCGATATGAATACAACATAACGCCATTGTTGTAGTCTCTGTGGCGCAATCGATTAGCGCGTTCGGCTGTTAACCGAAAGGTTGGTTGTTCAAGCCCACCCAGGGACGAAGTACAAGTTTTTATTACACACAAATTCTCATGTGTGGATTCGCGATATGAATACAATATAACACCAATGTCGCAGTGTCTGTAGCGCCATCGGTTAGCGCGTTCGGCTGTTAACCGAAAGGTTGGTGGTTCAAGCCCACCCAGGGACGAAGTAGAAGTTTTTATTGGACACATTTTATCATGTGTGGATTCGCGATATGAATGCAAAATAACACCAATGTCGCAGTGTATGTAGCGCAATCGGTTAGCGCGTTTGGCTGTTAACCGAAAGGTTGGTGGTTCAAGCCCACCCAGGGACGAAGTAGAAGTTTTTATTACACACATTTTCTCATGTGTGGATTCGCGATATGAATACAACATAACGCCATTGTTGTAGTCTCTGTGGCGCAATCGATTAGCGCGTTCGGCTGTTAACCGAAAGGTTGGTTGTTCAAGCCCACCCAGGGACGAAGTACAAGTTTTTATTACACACAAATTCTCATGTGTGGATTCGCGATATGAATGCAAAATAACACCAATGTCGCAGTGTATGTAGCGTAATCGGTTAGCGCGTTTGGCTGTTAACCAAAACGTTGGTGGTTCAAGCCCACCCGGGGACGAAGTACAAGTTTTTATTACACACATTTTCTCATGTGTGAATTCGCGATATGAAGACAATATAACACCATTGTTGTAGTCTCTGTGGCGCAATCGGTTAGCGCGTTCGGCTGTTAACCGAAAGGTTGGTGGTTCAAGCACACCCAGGGACGAAGTAGAAGTTTTTATTACACAGATTTTCTCATGTGTGAATTCGCGATATGAATACAACATAACACCAATGTCGCAGAGTCTGTAGCGCCATCGGTTCGCGCGTTCGGCTGTAAACCGAAAGGTTGGTGATTCAAGCCCACCCAGGGACGAAGTAGAAGTTTTTATTACACACATTTTCTCATGTGAGGATTCGCGATATGAATACAATATAACACTAATGTTGTAGTCTCTGTGGCGCAATCGGTTAGCGCGTTCGTCTGTTAACCGAAAGGTTGGTGGTTCAAGCCCACCCAGGGACGAAGTACACATTTTTATTACACACATTTTCTCATGTGTGAATTCGCGATATGAATACAACATGACACCAATGTCGCAGAGTCTGTAGCGCCATCGGTTCGCGCGTTCGGCTGTAAACCTAAAGGTTGGTGATTCAAGCCCACCCAGGGACGAAGTAGAAGTTTTTATTACACACATTTTCTCATGTGAGGATTCGCGATATGAATACAATATAACACTAATGTTGTAGTCTCTGTGGCGCAATCGATTAGCGAGTTCGGCTGTTAACCGAAAGGTTGGTTGTTCAAGCCCACCCAGGGACGAAGTACAAGTTTTTATTACACACAAATTTTCATGTGTGGATTCGCGATATGAATACAAAATAACACCAATGTCGCAGTGTATGTAGCGTAATCGGTTAGCGCGTTTGGCTGTTAACCAAAAGGTTGGTGGTTCAAGCCCACCCGGGGACGAAGTACAAGTTTTTATTACACACATTTTCTCATGTGTGAATTCGCGATATGAAGACAATATAACACCATTGTTGTAGTCTCTGTGGCGCAATCGGTTAGCGCGTTCGGCTGTTAACCGAAAGGTTGGTGGTTCAAGCCCACCCAGGGACGAAGTAGAAGTTTTTATTACACAGATTTTCTCATGTGTGAATTCGCGATATGAATACAACATAACACCAATGTCGCAGAGTCTGTAGCGCCATCGGTTCGCGCGTTCGGCTGTAAACCGAAAGGTTGGTGATTCAAGCCCACCCAGGGACGAAGTAGAAGTTTTTATTACACACATTTTCTCATGTGAGGATTCGCGATATGAATACAATATAACACTAATGTTGTAGTCTCTGTGGCGCAATCGGTTAGCGCGTTCGTCTGTTAACCGAAAGGTTGGTGGTTCAAGCCCACCCAGGGACGAAGTAGAAGTTTTTATTACGCACATTTTCTCACGTGTGGATTCGCGATATTAATACAACATAACACCAATGTCGCAGAGTCTGTAGCGCCATCGGTTAGCGCGTTCGGCTGTTAACCGAAAGGTTGGTTGTTCAAGCCCACCTTGGGATGAAGTAGAAGTTTTTATTACTCACATTTTCGAATGTGTGAATTCGAGATATGAATACAACATAACACCAATGTCGCAGTGTCTGTAGCGCCATCGGTTAGCGCGTTCGGCTGTTAACTGTAAGGTTGGTGGTGCAAGCCCACCCAGGGACGAAGTAGAAGTATTTATTACGTACATTTTCTCACGTGTGGATTCGCGATATTAATACAACACAACATATCACCAAGGTTGCAGTCTCTGTGGCGCAATTTTTTAGTGCGTTCGGCTGTTAACCGAAAGGTTGGTGATTCAAGCCCACCCAGGGACGAAGTACAAGTTTTTATTGCACACATTTTCTCATGTGTGAATTCGCGATATGAATACAATACCAATGTTGCAGTCTCTGTGGCGCAATCGGTTAGCGCGTTTGGCTGTTAACCGAAAGGTTGGTGGTTCAAGCCCACCCAGGGACGAAGTACACATTTTTATTACACACATTTTCTCATGTGTGGATTCGCGATATGAATACAACATAACGCCATTGTTGTAGTCTCTGTGGCGCAATCGATTAGCGCGTTCGGCTGTTAACCGAAAGGTTGGAGGTTCAAGCCCAAACAGGGACGAAGTACAAGTTTTTGTTACACACAATTTCTCATGTGTGAATTCGCGATATGAATGCAACATAACACCAATGTTGCAGTCTCTGTGGCGCAATCGGTTAGCGCGTTTGGCTGTTAACCGAAAGGTTGGTGGTTCAAGCCCACCCAGGGACGAAGTACACATTTTTATTACACACATTTTCTCATGTGTGGATTCGCGATATGAATGCAAAATAACACCAATGTCGCAGTGTCTGTAGCGCAATCGGTTAGCGCGTTTGGCTGTTAACCGGAAGGTTGATGGTTCAAGCCCACCCAGGGACGAAGTACAAGTTTTTATTACACACATTTTCTCATGTGTGGATTCGCGATATGAATACAACACAACATATCACCAAGGTTGCGGTCTTTGTGGCGCATTTGGTTAGCGCGTTCGGCTGTTAACCGAAAGGTTGGTGATTCAAGCCCAACCAGGGACGAAGTAGAAGTTTTTATTACACACATTTTCTCATGTGTGAATTTGCGATATGAATACAACATAACACCAATGTCGCAGTGTCTGTAGCGCCATCGGTTAGCGCGTTCGGCTGTTAACCAAAAGGTTGGTGGTTCAAGCCCACCCAGGGACGAAGTACAAGTTTTTATTACACACATTTTCTCATGTGTGAATTCGCGATATGAAGACAATATAACACCATTGTTGTAGTCTCTGTGGCGCAATCGGTTACCGCGTTCGGCTGTTAACCGAAAGGTTGGTGGTTCAAGCCCACCCAGGGACGAAGTAGAAGTTTTTATTACACACATTTTCTCATGTGTGGATTCGCGATATGAATACAATATAACACCAAAGTTGCAGTCTCTGTGGCGCAATCGGTTAGCGCGTTCGGCTGTTAACCGAAAGGTTGGTGGTTCAAGCCCACCCAGGGACGAAGTAGAAGTTTTTATTACACAGATTTTCTCATGTGTGAATTCGCGATATGAATACAACATAACACCAATGTCGCAGAGTCTGTAGCGCCATCGGTTCGCGCGTTCGGCTGTAAACCGAAAGGTTGGTGATTCAAGCCCACCCAGGGACGAAGTAGAAGTTTTTATTACACACATTTTCTCATGTGAGGATTCGCGATATGAATACAATATAACACTGATGTTGTAGTCTCTGTGGCGCAATCGGTTGGCGCGTTCGTCTGTTAACCGAAAGGTTGGTGGTTCAAGCCCACCCAGGGACGAAGTAGAAGTTTTTATTACGCACATTTTCTCACGTGTGGATTCGCGATATTAATACAACATAACACCAATGTCGCAGAGTCTGTAGCGCCATCGGTTAGCGCGTTCGGCTGTTAACCGAAAGGTTGGTTGTTCAAGCCCACCTTGGGATGAAGTAGAAGTTTTTATTACTCACATTTTCGAATGTGTGAATTCGAGACATGAATACAACATAACACCAATGTCGCAGTGTCTGTAGCGCCATCGGTTAGCGCGTTCGGCTGTTAACTGTAAGGTTGGTGGTGCAAGCCCACCCAGGGACGAAGTAGAAGTTTTTATTACGTACATTTTCTCACGTGTGGATTCGCGATATTAATACAACACAACATATCACCAAGGTTGCAGTCTCTGTGGCGCAATTTTTTAGTGCGTTCGGCTGTTAACCGAAAGGTTGGTGATTCAAGCCCACCCAGGGACGAAGTACAAGTTTTTATTACACACATTTTCTCATGTGTGGATTCGCGATATGAATACAACATAACGCCATTGTTGTAGTCTCTGTGGCGCAATCGATTAGCGCGTTCGGCTGTTAACCGAAAGGTTGGAGGTTCAAGCACAAACAGGGACGAAGTACAAGTTTTTGTTACACACAATTTCTCATGTGTGAATTCGCGATATGAATGCAACATAACACCAATGTCGCCGTGTCTGTAGCGCAATCGGTTAGCGCGTTTGGCTGTTAAACGAAAGGTTGATGGTTCAAGCCCACCCAGGGACGAAGTACAAGTTTTTATTACACACATTTTCTCATGTGTGGATTCGCGATATGAATACAACACAACATATCACCAAGGTTGCGGTCTTTGTGGCGCATTTGGTTAGCGCGTTCGGCTGTTAACCGAAAGGTTGGTGATTCAAGCCCAACCAGGGGCGAAGTAGAAGTTTTTATTACACACATTTTCTCATGTGTGAATTTGCGATATGAATACAACATAACACCAATGTCGCAGTGTCTGTAGCGCCATCGGTTAGCGCGTTCGGCTGTTAACCAAAAGGTTGGTGGTTCAAGCCCACCCAGGGACGAAGTACAAGTTTTTATTACACACATTTTCTCATGTGTGAATTCGCGATATGAAGACAATATAACACCATTGTTGTAGTCTCTGTGGCGCAATCGGTTAGCGCGTTCGGCTGTTAACCGAAAGGTTGGTGGTTCAAGCCCACCCAGGGACGAAGTAGAAGTTTTTATTAC
The DNA here is from genome assembly GCF_978046115.1 of Saccoglossus kowalevskii. NCBI lineage: Eukaryota > Metazoa > Hemichordata > Enteropneusta > Harrimaniidae > Saccoglossus > Saccoglossus kowalevskii. The sequence continues at coordinate 12,926,751 of NC_140646.1, forward strand.
ACACATTTTCTCATGTGTGGATTCGTGATATGAATACAATATAACACCAAAGTTGCAGTCTCTGTGGCGCAATCGGTTAGCGCGTTCGGCTGTTAACCAAAAGGTTGGTGGTTCAAGCCCACCCGGGGACGAAGAACAAGTTTTTATTACACACATTTTCTCATGTGTGAATTCGCGATATGAAGACAATATAACACCATTGTTGTAGTCTCTGTGGCGCAATCGGTTAGCGCGTTCGGCTGTTAACCGAAAGGTTGGTGGTTCAAGCCCACCCAGGGACGAAGTAGAAGTTTTTATTACACAGATTTTCTCATGTGTGAATTCGCGATATGAATACAACATAACACCAATGTCGCAGAGTCTGTAGCGCCATCGGTTCGCGCGTTCGGCTGTAAACCGAAAGGTTGGTGATTCAAGCCCACCCAGGGACGAAGTAGAAGTTTTTATTACACACATTTTCTCATGTGAGGATTCGCGATATGAATACAATATAACACTAATGTTGTAGTCTCTGTGGCGCAATCGGTTAGCGCGTTCGTCTGTTAACCGAAAGGTTGGTGGTTCAAGCCCACCCAGGGACGAAGTAGAAGTTTTTATTACGCACATTTTCTCACGTGTGGATTCGCGATATTAATACAACATAACACCAATGTCGCAGAGTCTGTAGCGCCATCGGTTAGCGCGTTCGGCTGTTAACCGAAAGGTTGGTTGTTCAAGCCCACCTTGGGATGAAGTAGAAGTTTTTATTACTCACATTTTCGAATGTGTGAATTCGAGATATGAATACAACATAACACCAATGTCGCAGTGTCTGTAGCGCCATCGGTTAGCGCGTTCGGCAGTTAACTGTAAGGTTGGTGGTGCAAGCCCACCCAGGGACGAAGTAGAAGTTTTTATTACGTATATTTTCTCACGTGTGGATTCGCGATATTAATACAACACAACATATCACCAAGGTTGCAGTCTCTGTGGCGCAATTTTTTAGTGCGTTCGGCTGTTAACCGAAAGGTTGGTGATTCAAGCCCACCCAGGGACGAAGTACAAGTTTTTATTGCACACATTTTCTCATGTGTGAATTCGCGATATGAATACAATACCAATGTTGCAGTCTCTGTGGCGCAATCGGTTAGCGCGTTTGGCTGTTAACCGAAAGGTTGGTGGTTCAAGCCCACCCAGGGACGAAGTACACATTTTTATTACACACATTTTCTCATGTGTGGATTCGCGATATGAATACAACATAACGCCATTGTTGTAGTCCATGTGGCGCAATCGATTAGCGCGTTCGGCTGTTAACCGAAAGGTTGGAGGTTCAAGCCCAAACAGGGACGAAGTACAAGTTTTTGTTACACACAATTTCTCATGTGTGAATTCGCGATATGAATGCAACATAACACCAATGTTGCAGTCTCTGTGGCGCAATCGGTTAGCGCGTTTGGCTGTTAACCGAAAGGTTGGTGGTTCAAGCCCACCCAGGGACGAAGTACACATTTTTATTACACACATTTTCTCATGTGTGGATTCGCGATATGAATGCAAAATAACACCAATGTCGCAGTGTCTGTAGCGCAATCGGTTAGCGCGTTTGGCTGTTAACCGGAAGGTTGATGGTTCAAGCCCACCCAGGGACGAAGTACAAGTTTTTATTACACACATTTTCTCATGTGTGGATTCGCGATATGAATACAACACAACATATCACCAAGGTTGCGGTCTTTGTGGCGCATTTGGTTAGCGCGTTCGGCTGTTAACCGAAAGGTTGGTGATTCAAGCCCAACCAGGGACGAAGTAGAAGTTTTTATTACACACATTTTCTCATGTGTGAATTTGCGATATGAATACAACATAACACCAATGTCGCAGTGTCTGTAGCGCCATCGGTTAGCGCGTTCGGCTGTTAACCAAAAGGTTGGTGGTTCAAGCCCACCCAGGGACGAAGTACAAGTTTTTATTACACACATTTTCTCATGTGTGAATTCGCGATATGAAGACAATATAACACCATTGTTGTAGTCTCTGTGGCGCAATCGGTTAGCGCGTTCGGCTGTTAACCGAAAGGTTGGTGGTTCAAGCCCACCCAGGGACGAAGTAGAAGTTTTTATTACACACATTTTCTCATGTGTGGATTCGCGATATGAATACAATATAACACCAAAGTTGCAGTCTCTGTGGCGCAATCGGTTAGCGCGTTCGGCTGTTAACCGAAAGGTTGGTGGTTCAAGCCCACCCAGGGACGAAGTAGAAGTTTTTATTACACAGATTTTCTCATGTGTGAATTCGCGATATGAATACAACATAACACCAATGTCGCAGAGTCTGTAGCGCCATCGGTTCGCGCGTTCGGCTGTAAACCGAAAGGTTGGTGATTCAAGCCCACCCAGGGACGAAGTAGAAGTTTTTATTACACACATTTTCTCATGTGAGGATTCGCGATATGAATACAATATAACACTGATGTTGTAGTCTCTGTGGCGCAATCGGTTGGCGCGTTCGTCTGTTAACCGAAAGGTTGGTGGTTCAAGCCCACCCAGGGACGAAGTAGAAGTTTTTATTACGCACATGTTCTCACGTGTGGATTCGCGATATTAATACAACATAACACCAATGTCGCAGAGTCTGTAGCGCCATCGGTTAGCGCGTTCGGCTGTTAACCGAAAGGTTGGTTGTTCAAGCCCACCTTGGGATGAAGTAGAAGTTTTTATTACTCACATTTTCGAATGTGTGAATTCGAGACATGAATACAACATAACACCAATGTCGCAGTGTCTGTAGCGCCATCGGTTAGCGCGTTCGGCTGTTAACTGTAAGGTTGGTGGTGCAAGCCCACCCAGGGACGAAGTAGAAGTTTTTATTACGTACATTTTCTCACGTGTGGATTCGCGATATTAATACAACACAACATATCACCAAGGTTGCAGTCTCTGTGGCGCAATTTTTTAGTGCGTTCGGCTGTTAACCGAAAGGTTGGTGATTCAAGCCCACCCAGGGACGAAGTACAAGTTTTTATTACACACATTTTCTCATGTGTGGATTCGCGATATGAATACAACATAACGCCATTGTTGTAGTCTCTGTGGCGCAATCGATTAGCGCGTTCGGCTGTTAACCGAAAGGTTGGAGGTTCAAGCCCAAACAGGGACGAAGTACAAGTTTTTGTTACACACAATTTCTCATGTGTGAATTCGCGATATGAATGCAACATAACACCAATGTCGCAGTGTCTGTAGCGCAATCGATTAGTGCGTTCGGCTGTTAACCGAAAGGTTGGTTGTTCAAGCCCACCCAGGGAACGAAGTACAAGATTTTATTACACACAAATTCTCATGTGTGGATTCGCGATATGAATGCAAAATAACACCAATGTCGCAGTGTCTGTAGCGCAATCGGTTAGCGCGTTTGGCTGTTAACCGAAAGGTTGATGGTTCAAGCCCACCCAGGGACGAAGTACAAGTTTTATTACACACAAATTCTCATGTGTGGATTCGCGATATGAATGCAAAATAACACCAATGTCGCAGTGTCTGTAGCGCAATCGGTTAGCGCGTTTGGCTGTTAACCGAAAGGTTGATGGTTCAAGCCCACCCAGGGACGAAGTACAAGTTTTTATTACACACATTTTCTCATGTGTGGATTCGCGATATGAATACAACACAACATATCACCAAGGTTGCGGTCTTTGTGGCGCATTTGGTTAGCGCGTTCGGCTGTTAACCGAAAGGTTGGTGATTCAAGCCCAACCAGGGACGAAGTAGAAGTTTTTATTACACACATTTTCTCATGTGTGAATTTGCGATATGAATACAACATAACACCAATGTCGCAGTGTCTGTAGCGCCATCGGTTAGCGCGTTCGGCTGTTAACCAAAAGGTTGGTGGTTCAAGCCCACCCAGGGACGAAGTACAAGTTTTTTTTACACACATTTTCTCATGTGTGAATTCGCGATATGAAGACAATATAACACCATTGTTGTAGTCTCTGTGGCGCAATCGGTTAGCGCGTTCGGCTGTTAACCGAAAGGTTGGTGGTTCAAGCCCACCCAGGGACGAAGTAGAAGTTTTTATTACACACATTTTCTCATGTGTGGATTCGCGATATGAATACAATATAACACCAAAGTTGCAGTCTCTGTGGCGCAATCGGTTAGCGCGTTCGGCTGTTAACCGAAAGGTTGGTGGTTCAAGCCCACCCAGGGACGAAGTATAAGTTTTTATTACACACATGTTCTTATGTGAGAATTCGCGATATGAATACAACATAACACCAATGTCGCAGTGTCTGTAGCGCCATCGGTTAGCGCGTTCGGCTGTTAACCGAAAGGTTCGTGGTTCAAGCCCACCCAGGGACGACGTAGAAGTTTTTATTACACACATTTTCTCATGTGTGAATTCGCGATATGAATACAACATAACACCAATGTCGCAGTGTCTGTAGCGCAATCGGTTAGCACGTTCGGCTGTTAACCGAAAGGTTGGTTGTTCAAGCCCACCCAGGGACGAAGTAGAAGTTTTTATTACACAGATTTTCTCATGTGTGAATTCGCGATATGAATACAACATAACACCAATGTCGCAGAGTCTGTAGCGCCATCGGTTCGCGCGTTCGGCTGTAAACCGAAAGGTTGGTGATTCAAGCCCACCCAGGGACGAAGTAGAAGTTTTTATTACACACATTTTCTCATGTGAGGATTCGCGATATGAATACAATATAACACTGATGTTGTAGTCTCTGTGGCGCAATCGGTTGGCGCGTTCGTCTGTTAACCGAAAGGTTGGTGGTTCAAGCCCACCCAGGGACGAAGTAGAAGTTTTTATTACGCACATTTTCTCACGTGTGGATTCGCGATATTAATACAACATAACACCAATGTCGCAGAGTCCGTAGCGCCATCGGTTAGCGCGTTCGGCTGTTAACCGAAAGGTTGGTTGTTCAAGCCCACCTTGGGATGAAGTAGAAGTTTTTATTACTCACATTTTCGAATGTGTGAATTCGAGATATGAATACAACATAACACCAATGTCGCAGTGTCTGTAGCGCCATCGGTTAGCGCGTTCGGCTGTTAACTGTAAGGTTGGTGGTGCAAGCCCACCCAGGGACGAAGTAGAAGTTTTTATTACGTACATTTTCTCACGTGTGGATTCGCGATATTAATACAACACAACATATCACCAAGGTTGCAGTCTCTGTGGCGCAATTTTTTAGTGCGTTCGGCTGTTAACCGAAAGGTTGGTGATTCAAGCCCACCCAGGGACGAAGTACAAGTTTTTATTACACACATTTTCTCATGTGTGAATTCGCAATATGAATACAATATAACACCAATGTTGCAGTCTCTGTGGCGCAATTGGTTAGCGCGTTTGGCTGTTAACCGAAAGGTTGGTTGTTCAAGCCCACCCAGGGACGAAGTAGAAGTTTTTATTACACACATTTTCTCATGTGTGGATTCGCGATATGAATACAATATAACACCATTGTTGTAGTCTCTGTGGCGCAATCGGTTAGCGCGTTCGGCTGTTAACCGAAAGGTTGGTCATTCAAGCCCACCCAGGGACGAAGTAGAAGTTTTTATTACACACATTTTCTCATGTGTGGATTCGCGATATGAATACAATATAACACCAATGTTGTAGTCTCTGTGGCGCAATCGGTTAGCGCGTTCGGCTGTTAACCGAAAGGTTGGTGATTCAAGCCCACCCAGGGACGAAGTAGAAGTTTTTATTACACACATTTTCTCATGTGTGAATTCGCGATATGAATACAACATAACATCAATGTCGCAGTGTCTGTAGCGCCATCGGTTAGCGCGTTCGACTGTTAACCGAAAGGTTGGTGGTTCAAGCCCACCCAGGGACGAAGTACAAGTTTTTATTACACACATTTTCTCATGTGTGAATTCGCGATATGAAGACAATATAACACCAATGTCGCAGTATCTGTAGCGCCATCGGTTCGCGCGTTCGGCTGTTAACCGAAAGGTTGGTGATTCAAGCCCACCCAGGGACGAAGTAGAAGTTTTTATTACACACATTTTCTCATGTGTGGATTCGCGATATGAATACAATATAACACCAATGTTGTAGTCTCTGTGGCGCAATCGGTTAGCGCGTTCGGCTGTTAACCGAAAGGTTGGTGGTTCAAGCCCACCCAGGGACGAAGTATAAGTTTTTATTACACACATTTTCTCATGTGTGGATTCGCGATATGAATACAACATAACACCATTGTTACAGTCTCTGTGGCGCAATCGGTTAGCGCGTTCGGCTGTTAACTGAAAGGTTGGTGGTTCAAGCTCACCCAGGGACGAAGTACAAGTTTTTATTACACACATTTTCTCATGTGTGAATTCGCGATATGAATACAACATAACACCAATGTCGCAGTGTCTGTAGCGCCATCGGTTAGCGCGTTCGGCTGTTAACTGTAAGGTTGGTGGTGCAAGCCCGCCCAGGGACGAAGTAGAAGTTTTTATTACGTACATTTTCTCACGTGTGGATTCGCGATATTAATACAACACAACATATCACCAAGGTTGCAGTCTCTGTGGCGCAATTTTTTAGTGCGTTCGGCTGTTAACCGAAAGGTTGGTGATTCAAGCCCACCCAGGGACGAAGTACAAGTTTTTATTACACACATTTTCTCATGTGTGAATTCGCGATATGAATACAATATAACACCAATGTTGCAGTCTCTGTGGCGCAATCGGTTAGCGCGTTTGGCTGTTAACCGAAAGGTTGGTGGTTCAAGCCCACCCAGGGACGAAGTATAAGTTTTTATTACACACATTTTCTCATGTGTGGATTCGCGATATGAATACAACATAACACCATTGTTACAGTCTCTGTGGCGCAATCGGTTAGCGCGTTCGGCTGTTAACTGAAAGGTTGGTGGTTCAAGCTCACCCAGGGACGAAGTACAAGTTTTTATTACACACATTTTCTCATGTGTGGATTCGCGATATGAATACAACACAACATATCACCAAGGTTGCGGTCTTTGTGGCGCATTTGGTTAGCGCGTTCGGCTGTTGACCGAAAGGTTGGTGATTCAAGCCTAACCAGGGACGAAGTAGAAGTTTTTATTACACACATTTTCTCATGTGTGAATTTGCGATATGAATACAACATAACACCAATGTCGCAGTGTCTGTAGCGCCATCGGTTAGCGCGTTCGGCTGTTAACCAAAAGGTTGGTGGTTCAAGCCCACCCAGGGACGAAGTACAAGTTTTTATTACACACATTTTCTCATGTGTGAATTCGCGATATGAAGACAATATAACACCATTGTTGTAGTCTCTGTGGCGCAATCGGTTAGCGCGTTCGGCTGTTAACCGAAAGGTTGGTGGTTCAAGCCCACCCAGGGACGAAGTAGAAGTTTTTAATACACACATTTTCTCATGTGTGGATTCGCGATATGAATACAATATAACACCAAAGTTGCAGTCTCTGTGGCGCAATCGGTTAGCGCGTTCGGCTGTTAACCGAAAGGTTGGTGGTTCAAGCCCACCCAGGGACGAAGTAGAAGTTTTTATTACACAGATTTTCTCATGTGTGAATTCGCGATATGAATACAACATAACACCAATGTCGCAGAGTCTGTAGCGCCATCGGTTCGCGCGTTCGGCTGTAAACCGAAAGGTTGGTGATTCAAGCCCACCCAGGGACGAAGTAGAAGTTTTTATTACACACATTTTCTCATGTGAGGATTCGCGATATGAATACAATATAACACTGATGTTGTAGTCTCTGTGGCGCAATCGGTTGACGCGTTCGTCTGTTAACCGAAAGGTTGGTGGTTCAAGCCCACCCAGGGACGAAGTAGAAGTTTTTATTACGCACATTTTCTCACGTGTGGATTCGCGATATTAATACAACATAACACCAATGTCGCAGAGTCTGTAGCGCCATCGGTTAGCGCGTTCGGCTGTTAACCGAAAGGTTGGTTGTTCAAGCCCACCTTGGGATGAAGTAGAAGTTTTTATTACTCACATTTTCGAATGTGTGAATTCGAGATATGAATACAACATAACACCAATGTCGCAGTGTCTGTAGCGCCATCGGTTAGCGCGTTCGGCTGTTAACTGTAAGGTTGGTGGTGCAAGCCCACCCAGGGACGAAGTAGAAGTTTTTATTACGTACATTTTCTCACGTGTGGATTCGCGATATTAATACAACACAACATATCACCAAGGTTGCAGTCTCTGTGGCGCAATTTTTTAGTGCGTTCGGCTGTTAACCGAAAGGTTGGTGATTCAAGCCCACCCAGGGACGAAGTACAAGTTTTTATTACACACATTTTCTCATGTGTGAATTCGCGATATGAATACAATATAACACCAATGTTGCAGTCTCTGTGGCGCAATCGGTTAGCGCGTTTGGCTGTTAACCGAAAGGTTGGTGGTTCAAGCCCACCCAGGGACGAAGTACACATTTTTATTACACACATTTTCTCATGTGTGGATTCGCGATATGAATACAACATAACGCCATTGTTGTAGTCTCTGTGGCGCAATCGATTAGCGCGTTCGGCTGTTAACCGAAAGGTTGGAGGTTCAAGCCCAAACAGGGACGAAGTACAAGTTTTTGTTACACACAATTTCTCATGTGTGAATTCGCGATATGAATGCAACATAACACCAATGTCGCAGTGTCTGTAGCGCAATCGGTTAGCGCGTTTGGCTGTTAACCGAAAGGTTGATGGTTCAAGCCCACCCAGGGACGAAGTACAAGTTTTTATTACACACATTTTCTCATGTGTGGATTCGCGATATGAATACAACACAACATATCACCAAGGTTGCGGTCTTTGTGGCGCATTTGGTTAGCGCGTTCGGCTGTTAACCGAAAGGTTGGTGATTCAAGCCCAACCAGGGACGAAGTAGAAGTTTTTATTACACACATTTTCTCATGTGTGAATTTGCGATATGAATACAACATAACACCAATGTCGCAGTGTCTGTAGCGCCATCGGTTAGCGCGTTCGGCTGTTAACCAAAAGGTTGGTGGTTCAAGCCCACCCAGGGACGAAGTACAAGTTTTTATTACACACATTTTCTCATGTATGAATTCGCGATATGAAGACAATATAACACCATTGTTGTAGTCTCTGTGGCGCAATCGGTTAGCGCGTTCGGCTGTTAACCGAAAGGTTGGTGGTTCAAGCCCACCCAGGGACGAAGTAGAAGTTTTTATTACACACATTTTCTCATGTGTGGATTCGCGATATGAATACAATATAACACCAAAGTTGCAGTCTCTGTGGCGCAATCGGTTAGCGCGTTCGGCTGTTAACCGAAAGGTTGGTGGTTCAAGCCCACCCAGGGACAAAGTATAAGTTTTTATTACACACATGTTCTTATGTGAGAATTCGCGATATGAATACAACATAACACCAATGTCGCAGTGTCTGTAGCGCCATCGGTTAGCGCGTTCGGCTGTTAACCGAAAGGTTGGTGGTTCAAGCCCACCCAGGGACGAAGTAGAAGTTTTTATTACACACATTTTCTCATGTGTGAATTCGCGATATGAATACAACATAACACCAATGTCGCAGTGTCTGTAGCGCAATCGGTTAGCACGTTCGGCTGTTAACCGAAAGGTTGGTTGTTCAAGCCCACCCAGGGACGAAGTAGAAGTTTTTATTACACACATTTTCTCATGTGAGGATTCGCGATATGAATACAATATAACACTGATGTTGTAGTCTCTGTGGCGCAATCGGTTGGCGCGTTCGTCTGTTAACCGAAAGGTTGGTGGTTCAAGCCCACCCAGGGACGAAGTAGAAGTGTTTATTACGCACATTTTCTCACGTGTGGATTCGCGATATTAATACAACATAACACCAATGTCGCAGAGTCTGTAGCGCCATCGGTTAGCGCGTTCGGCTGTTAACCGAAAGGTTGGTTGTTCAAGCCCACCTTGGGATGAAGTAGAAGTTTTTATTACTCACATTTTCGAATGTGTGAATTCGAGATATGAATACAACATAACACCAATGTCGCAGTGTCTGTAGCGCCATCGGTTAGCGCGTTCGGCTGTTAACTGTAAGGTTGGTGGTGCAAGCCCACCCAGGGACGAAGTAGAAGTTCTTATTACGTACATTTTCTCACGTGTGGATTCGCGATATTAATACAACACAACATATCACCAAGGTTGCAGTCTCTGTGGCGCAATTTTTTAGTGCGTTCGGCTGTTAACCGAAAGGTTGGTGATTCAAGCCCACCCAGGGACGAAGTACAAGTTTTTATTACACACATTTTCTCATGTGTGAATTCGCGATATGAATACAATATAACACCAATGTTGCAGTCTCTGTGGCGCAATCGGTTAGCGCGTTTGGCTGTTAACCGAAAGGTTGGTGGTTCAAGCCCACCCAGGGACGAAGTACACATTTTTATTACACACATTTTCTCATGTGTGGATTCGCGATATGAATACAACATAACGCCATTGTTGTAGTCTCTGTGGCGCAATCGATTAGCGCGTTCGGCTGTTAACCGAAAGGTTGGAGGTTCAAGCCCAAACAGGGACGAAGTACAAGTTTTTGTTACACACAATTTCTCATGTGTGAATTCGCGATATGAATGCAACATAACACCAATGTCGCAGTGTCTGTAGCGCAATCGGTTAGCGCGTTTGGCTGTTAACCGAAAGGTTGATGGTTCAAGCCCACCCAGGGACGAAGTACAAGTTTTTATTACACACATTTTCTCATGTGTGGATTCGCGATATGAATACAACACAACATATCACCAAGGTTGCGGTCTTTGTGGCGCATTTGATTAGCGCGTTCGGCTGTTAACCGAAAGGTTGGTGGTTCAAGCCCACCCAGGGACGAAGTACAAGTTTTTATTACACACATTTTCTCATGTGTGGATTCACGATATGAAGACAATATAACACCAAAGTTGCAGTCTCTGTGGCGCAATCGGTTAGCGCGTTCGGCTGTTAACCGAAAGGTTGGTGGTTCAAGCCCACCCAGGGACGAAGTATAAGTTTTTATTACACACATGTTCTTATGTGAGAATTCGCGATATGAATACAACATAACACCAATGTCGCAGTGTCTGTAGCGCCATCGGTTAGCGCGTTCGGCTGTTAACTGAAAGGTTGGTGGTTCAAGCCCACCCAGGGACGAATTACAAGCTTTTATTACACACATTTTCTCATGTGTGAATTCGCGATATGAATACAACATAACACCAATGTCGCAGTGTCTGTAGCGCAATCGGTTAGCACGTTCGGCTGTTAACCGAAAGGTTGGTTGTTCAAGCCCACCTTGGGATGAAGTAGAAGTTTTTATTACTCACATCATCGAATGTGTGAATTCGCGATATGAATACAACATAACACCAATGTCGCAGTGTCTGTAGCGCCATCGGTTAGCGCGTTCGGCTGTTAACTGTAAGGTTGGTGGTTCAAGCCCACCCAGGGACGAAGTAGAAGTTTTATTACGCACATTTTCTCACGTGTGGATTCGCGATATTAATACAACACAACATATCACCAAGGTTGCAGTCTCTGTGGCGCAATTGGTTAGTGCGTTCGGCTGTTAACCGAAAGGTTGGTGATTCAAGCCCACCCAGGGACGAAGTACAAGTTTTTATTACACACATTTTCTCATGTGTGAATTCGCGATATGAATACAATATAACACCAATGTTGCAGTCTCTGTGGCGCAATTGGTTAGCGCGTTTGGCTGTTAACCGAAAGGTTGGTGGTTCAAGCCCACCCAGGGACGAAGTACACATTTTTATTACACACATTTTCTCATGTGTGAATTCGCGATATGAATACAATATAACACCAATGTCGCAGAGTCTGTAGCGCCATCGGTTAGCGCGTTCGGCTGTTAACCGAAAGGTTGGTGATTCAAGCCCACCCAAGGACGAAGTAGAAGTTTTTATTACACATTTTCTCATGTGTGGATTCGCGATATGAATACAATATAACACCATTGTTGTAGTCTCTGTGGCGCAATCGGTTAGCGCGTTCGGCTGTTAACCGAAAGGTTGGTCATTCAAGCCCACCCAGGGACGAAGTAGAAGTTTTTATTACACACATTTTCTCATGTGTGGATTCGCGATATGAATACAATATAACACCAATGTTGTAGTCTCTGTGGCGCAATCGGTTAGCGCGTTCGGCTGTTAACCGAAAGGTTGGTGATTCAAGCCCACCCAGGGACGAAGTAGAAGTTTTTATTACACACATTTTCTCATGTGTGAATTCGCGATATGAATACAACATAACATCAATGTCGCAGTGTCTGTAGCGCCATCGGTTAGCGCGTTCGGCTGTTAACCGAAAGGTTGGTGGTTCAAGCCCACCCAGGGACGAAGTACAAGTTTTTATTACACACATTTTCTCATGTGTGAATTCGCGATATGAAGACAATATAACACCATTGTTGTAGTCTCTGTGGCGCAATCGGTTAGCGCGTTCGGCTGTTAACCGAAAGGTTGGTGGTTCAAGCCCACCCAGGGACGAAGTAGAAGTTTTTATTACACAGATTTTCTCATGTGTGAATTCGCGATATGAATAAAACATAACACCAATGTCGCAGTATCTGTAGCGCCATCGGTTCGCGCGTTCGGCTGTTAACCGAAAGGTTGGTGATTCAAGCCCACCCAGGGACGAAGTAGAAGTTTTTATTACACACATTTTCTCATGTGTGGATTCGCGATATGAATACAATATAACACTAATGTTGTAGTCTCTGTGGCGCAATCGGTTAGCGCGTTCGTATGTTAACCGAAAGGTTGGTGGTTCAAGCCCACCCAGGGACGAAGTAGAAGTTTTTATTACGCACATTTTCTCACGTGTGGATTCGCGATATTAATACAACATAACACCAATGTCGCAGAGTCTGTAGCGCCATCGGTTAGCGCGTTCGGCTGTTAACCGAAAGGTTGGTTGTTCAAGCCCACCTTGGGATGAAGTAGAAGTTTTTATTACTCACATTTTCGAATGTGTGAATTCGAGATATGAATACAACATAACACCAATGTCGCAGTGTCTGTAGCGCCATCGGTTAGCGCGTTCGGCTGTTAACTGTAAGGTTGGTGGTGCAAGCCCACCCAGGGACGAAGTAGAAGTTTTTATTACGTACATTTTCTCACGTGTGGATTCGCGATATTAATACAACACAACATATCACCAAGGTTGCAGTCTCTGTGGCGCAATTTTTTAGTGCGTTCGGCTGTTAACCGAAAGGTTGGTGATTCAAGCCCACCCAGGGACGAAGTACAAGTTTTTATTACACACATTTTCTCATGTGTGAATTCGCGATATGAATACAATATAACACCGATGTTGCAGTCTCTGTGGCGCAATCGGTTATCGCGTTTGGCTGTTAACCGAAAGGTTGGTGGTTCAAGCCCACCCAGGGACGAAGTATAAGTTTTTATTACACACATTTTCTCATGTGTGGATTCGCGATATGAATACAACATAACACCATTGTTACAGTCTCTGTGGCGCAATCGGTTAGCGCGTTCGGCTGTTAACTGAAAGGTTGGTGGTTCAAGCTCACCCAGGGACGAAGTACAAGTTTTTATTACACACATTTTCTCATGTGTGAATTCGCGATATGAATACAACATAACACCAATGTCGCAGAGTCTGTAGCGCCATCGGTTCGCGCGTTCGGTTGTAAACCGAAAGGTTTGTGATTCCAGCCCACCCAGGGACGAAGTAGAAGTTTTTATTACACACATTTTCTCATGTGAGGATTCGCGATATGAATACAATATAACACTAATGTTGTAGTCTCTGTGGCGCAATCGGTTAGCGCGTTCGTTTGTTAACCGAAAGG
>NC_140646.1:12943061-12993061 GCF_978046115.1 Saccoglossus kowalevskii
CATAACACCATTGTTACAGTCTCTGTGGCGCAATCGGTTAGCGCGTTCGGCTGTTAACTGAAAGGTTGGTGGTTCAAGCTCACCCAGGGACGAAGTACAAGTTTTTATTACACACATTTTCTCATGTGTGAATTCGCGATATGAATACAACATAACACCAATGTCGCAGAGTCTGTAGCGCCATCGGTTCGCGCGTTCGGCTGTAAACCGAAAGGTTTGTGATTCAAGCCCACCCAGGGACGAAGTAGAAGTTTTTATTACACACATTTTCTCATGTGAGGATTCGCGATATGAATACAATATAACACTAATGTTGTAGTCTCTGTGGCGCAATCGGTTAGCGCGCTCGTTTGTTAACCGAAAGGTTGGTGGTTCAAGCCCACCCAGGGACGAAGTAGAAGTTTTTATTACGCACATTTTCTCACGTGTGGAATCGCGATATTAATACAACATAACACCAATGTCGCAGAGTCTGTAGCGCCATCGGTTAGCGCGTTCGGCTGTTAACCGAAAGGTTGGTTGTTCAAGCCCACCTTGGGATGAAGTAGAAGTTTTTATTACTCACATTTTCGAATGTGTGAATTCGAGATATGAATAAAACATAACACCAATGTCGCAGTGTCTGTAGCGCCATCGGTTAGCGCGTTCGGCTGTTAACTGTAAGGTTGGTGGTGCAAGCCCACCCAGGGACGAAGTAGAAGTTTTTATTACGTACATTTTCTCACATGTGGATTCGCGATATTAATACAACACAACATATCACCAAGGTTGCAGTCTCTGTGGCGCAATTTTTTAGTGCGTTCGGCTGTTAACCGAAAGGTTGGTGATTCAAGCCCACCCAGGGACGAAGTACAAGTTTTTATTACACACATTTTCTCATGTGTGAATTCGCGATATGAATACAATATAACACCAATGTTGCAGTCTCTGTGGCGCAATCGGTTAGCGCGTTTGGCTGTTAACCGAAAGGTTGGTGGTTCAAGCCCACCCAGGGACGAAGTATAAGTTTTTATTACACACATTTTCTCATGTGTGGATTCGCGATATGAATACAACATAACACCATTGTTACAGTCTCTGTGGCGCAATCGGTTAGCGCGTTCGGCTGTTAACTGAAAGGTTGGTGGTTCAAGCTCACCCAGGGACGAAGTACAAGTTTTTATTACACACATTTTCTCATGTGTGAATTCGCGATATGAATACAACATAACACCAATGTCGCAGAGTCTGTAGCGCCATCGGTTCGCGCGTTCGGCTGTAAACCGAAAGGTTGGTGATTCAAGCCCACCCAGGGACGAAGTAGAAGTTTTTATTACACACATTTTCTCATGTGAGGATTCGCGATATGAATACAATATAACACTAATGTTGTAGTCTCTGTGGCGCAATCGGTTAGCGCGTTCGTCTGTTAACCGAAAGGTTGGTGGTTCAAGCCTACCCAGGGACGAAGTAGAAGTTTTTATTACGCACATTTTCTCACGTGTGGATTCGCGATATTAATACAACATAACACCAATGTCGCAGAGTCTGTAGCGCCTTCGGTTAGCGCGTTCGGCTGTTAACCGAAAGGTTGGTTGTTCAAGCCCACCTTGGGATGAAGTAGAAGTTTTTATTACTCACATTTTCGAATGTGTGAATTCGAGATATGAATACAACATAACACCAATGTCGCAGTGTCTGTAGCGCCATCGGTTAGCGCGTTCGGCTGTTAACTGTAAGGTTGGTGGTGCAAGCCCACCCAGGGACGAAGTAGAAGTTTTTATTACGTACATTTTCTCACGTGTGGATTCGCGATATTAATACAACACAACATATCACCAAGGTTGCAGTCTCTGTGGCGCAATTTTTTAGTGCGTTCGGCTGTTAACCAAAAGGTTGGTGATTCAAGCCCACCCAGGGACGAAGTACAAGTTTTTATTACACACATTTTCTCATGTGTGAATTCGCGATATGAATACAATATAACACCAATGTTGCAGTCTCTGTGGCGCAATCGGTTAGCGCGTTTGGCTGTTAACCGAAAGGTTGGTGGTTCAAGCCCACCCAGGGACGAAGTATAAGTTTTTATTACACACATTTTCTCATGTGTGGATTCGCGATATGAATACAACATAACACCATTGTTACAGTCTCTGTGGCGCAATCGGTTAGCGCGTTCGGCTGTTAACTGAAAGGTTGGTGTTTCAAGCTCACCCAGGGACGAAGTACAAGTTTTTATTACACACATTTTCTCATGTGTGAATTCGCGATATGAATACAACATAACACCAATGTCGCAGAGTCTGTAGCGCCATCGGTTCGCGCGTTCGGCTGTAAACCGAAAGGTTGGTGATTCAAGCCCACCCAGGGACGAAGTAGAAGTTTTTATTACACACATTTTCTCATGTGAGGATTCGCGATATGAATACAATATAACACTAATGTTGTAGTCTCTGTGGCGCAATCGATTAGCGCGTTCGTCTGTTAACCGAAAGGTTGGTGGTTCAAGCCCACCCAGGGACGAAGTAGAAGTTTTTATTACGCACATTTTCTCACGTGTGGATTCGCGATATTAATACAACATAACACCAATGTCGCAGAGTCTGTAGCGCCATCGGTTAACGCGTTCGGCTGTTAACCGAAAGGTTGGTTGTTCAAGCCCACCTTGGGATGAAGTAGAAGTTTTTATTACTCACATTTTCGAATGTGTGAATTCGAGATATGAATACAACATAACACCAATGTCGCAGTGTCTGTAGCGCCATCGGTTAGCGCGTTCGGCTGTTAACTGTAAGGTTGGTGGTGCAAGCCCACCCAGGGACGAAGTAGAAGTTTTTATTACGTACATTTTCTCACGTGTGGATTCGCGATATTAATACAACACAACATATCACCAAGGTTGCAGTCTCTGTGGCGCAATTTTTTAGTGCGTTCGGCTGTTAACCGAAAGGTTGGTGATTCAAGCCCACCCAGGGACGAAGTACAAGTTTTTATTACACACATTTTCTCATGTGTGAATTCGCGATATGAATACAATATAACACCAATGTTGCAGTCTCTGTGGCGCAATCGGTTAGCGCGTTCGGCTGTTAACTGAAAGGTTGGTGGTTCAAGCTCACCCAGGGACGAAGTACAAGTTTTTATTACACACATTTTCTCATGTGTGAATTCGCGATATGAATACAACATAACACCAATGTCGCAGAGTCTGTAGCGCCATCGGTTCGCGCGTTCGGCTGTGAACCGAAAGGTTGGTGATTCAAGCCCACCCAGGGACGAAGTAGAAGTTTTTATTACACACATTTTCTCATGTGAGGATTCGCGATATGAATACAATATAACACTAATGTTGTAGTCTCTGTGGCGCAATCGGTTAGCGCGTTCGTCTGTTAACCGAAAGGTTGGTGGTTCAAGCCCACCCAGGGACGAAGTAGAAGTTTTTATTACGCACATTTTCTCACGTGTGGATTCGCGATATTAATACAACATAACACCAATGTCGCAGAGTCTGTAGCGCCATCGGTTAGCGCGTTCGGCTGTTAACCGAAAGGTTGGTTGTTCAAGCCCACCTTGGGATGAAGTAGAAGTTTTTATTACTCACATTTTCGAATGTGTGAATTCGAGATATGAATACAACATAACACCAATGTCGCAGTGTCTGTAGCGCCATCGGTTAGCGCGTTCGGCTGTTAACTGTAAGGTTGGTGGTGCAAGCCCACCCAGGGACGAAGTAGAAGTTTTTATTACGTACATTTTCTCACGTGTGGATTCGCGATATTAATACAACACAACATATCACCAAGGTTGCAGTCTCTGTGGCGCAATTTTTTAGTGCGTTCGGCTGTTAACCGAAAGGTTGGTGATTCAAGCCCACCCAGGGACGAAGTACAAGTTTTTATTACACACATTTTCTCATGTGTGAATTCGCGATATGAATACAATATAACACCAATGTTGCAGTCTCTGTGGCGCAATCGGTTAGCGCGTTTGGCTGTTAACCGAAAGGTTGGTGGTTCAAGCCCACCCAGGGACGAAGTATAAGTTTTTATTACACACATTTTCTCATGTGTGGATTCGCGATATGAATACAACATAACACCATTGTTACAGTCTCTGTGGCGCAATCGGTTAGCGCGTTCGGCTGTTAACTGAAAGGTTGGTGGTTCAAGCTCACCCAGGGACGAAGTACAAGTTTTTATTAAACACATTTTCTCATGTGTGAATTCGCGATATGAATACAACATAACACCAATGTCGCAGAGTCTGTAGCGCCATCGGTTCGCGCGTTCGGCTGTAAACCGAAAGGTTTGTGATTCAAGCCCACCCAGGGACGAAGTAGAAGTTTTTATTACACACATTTTCTCATGTGAGGATTCGCGATATGAATACAATATCACACTAATGTTGTAGTCTCTGTGGCGCAATCGGTTAGCGCGTTCGTTTGTTAACCGAAAGGTTGGTGGTTCAAGCCCACCCAGGGACGAAGTAGAAGTTTTTATTACGCACATTTTCTCACGTGTGGATTCGCGATATGAATACAACATAACACCAATGTCGCAGAGTCTGTAGCGCCATCGGTTCGCGCGTTCGGCTGTAAACCGAAAGGTTGGTGATTCAAGCCCACCCAGGGACGAAGTAGAAGTTTTTATTACACACATTTTCTCATGTGAGGATTCGCGATATGAATACAATATAACACTAATGTTGTAGTCTCTGTGGCGCAATCGGTTAGCGCGTTCGGCTGTTAACCGAAAGGTTGGTGGTTCAAGCCCACCCAGGGACGAAGTAGAAGTTTTTATTACACAGATTTTCTCATGTGTGAATTCGCGATATGATTAAAACATAACACCAATGTCGCAGTATCTGTAGCGCCATCGGTTCGCGCGTTCGGCTGTTAACCGAAAGGTTGGTGATTCAAGCCCACCCAGGGACGAAGTAGAAGTTTTTATTACACACATTTTCTCATGTGTGGATTCGCGATATGAATACAATATAACACCAATGTTGTAGTCTCTGTGGCGCAATCGGTTAGCGCGTTCGGCTGTTAACCGAAAGGTTGGTGGTTCAAGCCCACCCAGGGACGAAGTATAAGTTTTTATTACACACATTTTCTCATGTGTGGATTCGCGATATGAATACAACATAACACCATTGTTACAGTCTCTGTGGCGCAATCGGTTAGCCCGTTCGGCTGTTAACTGAAAGGTTGGTGGTTCAAGCTCACCCAGGGACGAAGTACAAGTTTTTATTACACACATTTTCTCATGTGTGAATTCGCGATATGAATACAACATAACACCAATGTCGCAGAGTCTGTAGCGCCATCGGTTCGCGCGTTCGGCTGTAAACCGAAAGGTTGGTGATTCAAGCCCACCCAGGGACGAAGTAGAAGTTTTTATTACACACATTTTCTCATGTGAGGATTCGCGATATGAATACAATATAACACTAATGTTGTAGTCTCTGTGGCGCAATCGGTTAGCGCGTTCGTCTGTTAACCGAAAGGTTGGTGGTTCAAGCCCACCCAGGGACGAACTAGAAGTTTTTATTACGCACATTTTCTCACGTGTGGATTCGCGATATTAATACAACATAACACCAATGTCGCAGAGTCTGTAGCGCCATCGGTTAGCGCGTTCGGCTGTTAACCGAAAGGTTGGTTGTTCAAGCCCACCTTGGGATGAAGTAGAAGTTTTTATTAATCACATTTTCGAATGTGTGAATTCGAGATATGAATACAACATAACACCAATGTCGCAGTGTCTGTAGCGCCATCGGTTAGCGCGTTCGGCTGTTAACTGTAAGGTTGGTGGTGCAAGCCCACCCAGGGACGAAGTAGAAGTTTTTATTACGTACATTTTCTCACGTGTGGATTCGCGATATTAATACAACACAACATATCACCAAGGTTGCAGTCTCTGTGGCGCAATTTTTTAGTGCGTTCGGCTGTTAACCGAAAGGTTGGTGATTCAAGCCCACCCAGGGACGAAGTACAAGTTTTTATTACACACATTTTCTCATGTGTGAATTCGCGATATGAATACAATATAACACCAATGTTGCAGTCTCTGTGGCGCAATCGGTTAGCGCGTTTGGCTGTTAACCGAAAGGTTGGCGGTTCAAGCCCACCCAGGGACGAAGTATAAGTTTTTATTACACACATTTTCTCATGTGTGGATTCGCGATAAGAATACAACATAACACCATTGTTACAGTCTCTGTGGCGCAATCGGTTAGCGCGTTCGGCTGTTAACTGAAAGGTTGGTGGTTCAAGCTCACCCAGGGACGAAGTACAAGTTTTTATTACACACATTTTCTCATGTGTGAATTCGCGATATGAATACAACATAACACCAATGTCGCAGAGTCTGTAGCGCCATCGGTTCGCGCGTTCGGCTGTAAACCGAAAGGTTTGTGATTCAAGCCCACCCAGGGACGAAGTAGAAGTTTTTATTACACACATTTTCTCATGTGAGGATTCGCGATATGAATACAATATAACACTAATGTTGTAGTCTCTGTGGCGCAATCGGTTAGCGCGTTCGTTTGTTAACCGAAAGGTTGGTGGTTCAAGCCCACCCAGGGACGAAGTAGAAGTTTTTATTACGCACATTTTCTCACGTGTGGAATCGCGATATTAATACAACATAACACCAATGTCGCAGAGTCTGTAGCGCCATCGGTTAGCGCGTTCGGCTGTTAACCGAAAGGTTGGTTGTTCAAGCCCACCTTGGGATGAAGTAGAAGTTTTTATTACTCACATTTTCGAATGTGTGAATTCGAGATATGAATACAACATAACACCAATGTCGCAGTGTCTGTAGCGCCATCGGTTAGCGCGTTCGGCTGTTAACTGTAAGGTTGGTGGTGCAAGCCCACCCAGGGACGAAGTAGAAGTTTTTATTACGTACATTTTCTCACGTGTGGATTCGCGATATTAATACAACACAACATATCACCAAGGTTGCAGTCTCTGTGGCGCAATTTTTTAGTGCGTTCGGCTGTTAACCGAAAGGTTGGTGATTCAAGCCCACCCAGGGACGAAGTACAAGTTTTTATTACACACATTTTCTCATGTGTAAATTCGCGATATGAATACAATATAACACCAATGTTGCAGTCTCTGTGGCGCAATCGGTTAGCGCGTTTGGCTGTTAACCGAAAGGTTGGTGGTTCAAGCCCACCCAGGGACGAAGTATAAGTTTTTATTACACACATTTTCTCATGTGTGGATTCGCGATATGAATACAACATAACACCATTGTTACAGTCTCTGTGGCGCAATCGGTTAGCGCGTTCGGCTGTTAACTGAAAGGTTGGTGGTTCAAGCTCACCCAGGGACGAAGTACAAGTTTTTATTACACACATTTTCTCATGTGTGAATTCGCGATATGAATACAACATAACACCAATGTCGCAGAGTCTGTAGCGCCATCGGTTCGCGCGTTCGGCTGTAAACCGAAAGGTTGGTGATTCAAGCCCACCCAGGGACGAAGTAGAAGTTTTTATTACACACATTTTCTCATGTGAGGATTCGCGATATGAATACAATATAACACTAATGTTGTAGTCTCTGTGGCGCAATCGGTTAGCGCGTTCGTCTGTTAACCGAAAGGTTGGTGGTTCAAGCCCACCCAGGGACGAAGTAGAAGTTTTTATTACGCACATTTTCTCACGTGTGGATTCGCGATATTAATACAACATAACACCAATGTCACAGAGTCTGTAGCGCCATCGGTTAGCGCGTTCGGCTGTTAACCGAAAGGTTGGTTGTTCAAGCCCACCTTGGGATGAAGTAGAAGTTTTTATTACTCACATTTTCGAATGTGTGAATTCGAGATATGAATACAACATAACACCAATGTCGCAGTGTCTGTAGCGCCATCGGTTAGCGCGTTCGGCTGTTAACAGTAAGGTTGGTGGTGCAAGCCCACCCAGGGACGAAGTAGAAGTTTTTATTACGTACATTTTCTCACGTGTGGATTCGCGATATTAATACAACACAACATATCACCAAGGTTGCAGTCTCTGTGGCGCAATTTTTTAGTGCGTTCGGCTGTTAACCGAAAGGTTGGTGATTCAAGCCCACCCAGGGACGAAGTACAAGTTTTTATTACACACATTTTCTCATGTGTGAATTCGCGATATGAATACAATATAACACCAATGTTGCAGTCTCTGTGGCGCAATCGGTTAGCGCGTTTGGCTGTTAACCGAAAGGTTGGTGGTGCAAGCCCACCCAGGGACGAAGTATAAGTTTTTATTACACACATTTTCTCATGTGTGGATTCGCGATATGAATACAACATAACACCATTGTTACAGTCTCTGTGGCGCAATCGGTTAGCGCGTTCGGCTGTTAACTGAAAGGTTGGTGGTTCAAGCTCACCCAGGGACGAAGTACAAGTTTTTATTACACACATTTTCTCATGTGTGAATTCGCGATATGAATACAACATAACACCAATGTCGCAGAGTCTGTAGCGCCATCGGTTCGCGCGTTCGGCTGTAAACCGAAAGGTTTGTGATTCAAGCCCACCCAGGGACGAAGTAGAAGTTTTTATTACACACATTTTCTCATGTGAGGATTCGCGATATGAATACAATATAACACTAATGTTGTAGTCTCTGTGGCGCAATCGGTTAGCGCGTTCGTTTGTTAACCGAAAGGTTGGTGGTTCAAGCCCACCCAGGGACGAAGTAGAAGTTTTTATTACGCACATTTTCTCACGTGTGGATTCGCGATATTAATACAACATAACACCAATGTCGCAGAGTCTGTAGCGCCATCGGTTAGCGCGTTCGGCTGTTAACCGAAAGGTTGGTTGTTCAAGCCCACCTTGGGATGAAGTAGAAGTTTTTATTACTCACATTTTCGAATGTGTGAATTCGAGATATGAATACAACATAACACCAATGTCGCAGTGTCTGTAGCGCCATCGGTTAGCGCGTTCGGCTGTTAACTGTAAGGTTGGTGGTGCAAGCCCACCCAGGGACGAAGTAGAAGTTTTTATTACGTACATTTTCTCACGTGTGGATTCGCGATATTAATACAACACAACATATCACCAAGGTTGCAGTCTCTGTGGCGCAATTTTTTAGTGCGTTCGGCTGTTAACCGAAAGGTTGGTGATTCAAGCCCACCCAGGGACGAAGTACAAGTTTTTATTACACACATTTTCTCATGTGTGAATTCGCGATATGAATACAATATAACACCAATGTTGCAGTCTCTGTGGCGCAATCGGTTAGCGCGTTTGGCTGTTAACCGAAAGGTTGGTGGTTCAAGCCCACCCAGGGACGAAGTACACATTTTTATTACACACATTTTCTCATGTGTGGATTCGCGATATGAATACAACATAACGCCATTGTTGTAGTCTCTGTGGCGCAATCGATTAGCGCGTTCGGCTGTTAACCGAAAGGTTGGAGGTTCAAGCCCAAACAGGGACGAAGTACAAGTTTTTGTTACACACAATTTCTCATGTGTGAATTCGCGATATGAATGCAACATAACACCAATGTCGCAGTGTCTGTAGCGCACTCGGTTAGCGCGTTCGCCTGTTAACCGAAAGGTTGGTTGTTCAAGCCCACCCAGGGACGAAGTACAAGTTTTTATTACACACAAATTATCATGTGTGGATTCGCGATATGAATGCAAAATAACACCAATGTCGCAGTGTCTGTAGCGCAATCGGTTAGCGCGTTTGGCTGTTAACCGAAAGGTTGGTGGTTCAAGCCCACCCAGGGACGAAGTACAAGTTTTTATTACACACATTTTCTCATGTGTGGATTCGCGATATGAATACAACACAACATATCACCAAGGTTGCGGTCTCTGTGGCGCATTTGGTTAGCGCGTTCGGCTGTTAACCGAAAGGTTGGTGATTCAAGCCCAACCAGGGACGAAGTAGAAGTTTTTATCACACACATTTTCTCATGTGTGAATTTGCGATAAGAATACAACATAACACCAAAGTCGCAGTGTCTGTAGCGCTATCGGTTAGCGCGTTCGGCTGTTAACCAAAAGGTTGGTGGTTCAAGCCCACCCAGGGACGAAGTACAAGTTTTTATTACACACATTTTCTCATGTGTGAATTCGCGATATGAAGACAATATAACACCATTGTTGTAGTCTCTGTGGCGCAATCGGTTAGCGCGTTCGGCTGTTAACCGAAAGGTTGGTGGTTCAAGCCCACCCAGGGACGAAGTATAAGTTTTTATTACACACATGTTCTCATGTGAGAATTCGCGATATGAATACAACATAACACCAATGTCGCAGTGTCTGTAGCGCCATCGGTTAGCGCGTTCGGCTGTTAACCGAAAGGTTGGTGATTCAAGCCCACCCAGGGACGAAGTAGAAGTTTTTATTACACACATTTTCTCATGTGTGGATTCGCGATATGAATACAACATAACACCATTGTTACAGTCTCTGTGGCGCAATCGGTTAGCGCGTTCGGCTGTTAACTGAAATGTTGGTGGTTCAAGCCCACCCAGGGACGAAGTACAAGTTTTTATTACACACATTTTCTCATGTGTGAATTCGCGATATGAATACAACATAACACCAATGTCGCAGAGTCTGTAGCGCCATCGGTTCGCGCGTTCGGCTGTTAACCGAAAGGTTGGTGATTCAAGCCCACCCAGGGACGAAGTAGAAGTTTTTATTACACACATTTTCTCATGTGAGGATTCGCGATATGAATACAATATAACACCAATGTTGTAGTCTCTGTGGCGCAATCGGTTAGCGCGTTCGGCTGTTAACCGAAAGGTTGGTGGTTCAAGCCCACCCAGGGACGAAGTAGAAGTTTTTATTACACAGATTTTCTCATGTGTGGATTCGCGATATGAATACAACATAACACGATTGTTACAGTCTATGTGGCGCAATCGGTTAGCGCGTTCGGCTGTTAACTGAAAGGTTGGTGGTTCAAGCCCACCCAGGGACGAATTACAAGTTTTTATTACACACATTTTCTCATGTGTGAATTCGCGATATGAATACAACATAACACCAATGTCGCAGTGTCTGTAGCGCAATCGGTTAGCACGTTCGGCTGTTAACCGAAAGGTTGGTTGTTCAAGCCCACCTTGGGATGAAGTAGAAGTTTTTATTACTCACATCATCGAATGTGTGAATTCGCGATATGAATACAACATAACACCAATGTCGCAGTGTCTGTAGCGCCATCGGTTAGCGCGTTCGGCTGTTAACTGTAAGGTTGGTGGTTCAAGCCCACCCAGGGACGAAGTAGAAGTTTTATTACGCACATTTTCTCACGTGTGGATTCGCGATATTAATACAACACAACATATCACCAAGGTTGCAGTCTCTGTGGCGCAATTGGTTAGTGCGTTCGGCTGTTAACCGAAAGGTTGGTGATTCAAGCCCACCCAGGGACGAAGTACAAGTTTTTATTACACACATTTTCTCATGTGTGAATTCGCGATATGAATACAATATAACACCAATGTTACAGTCTCTGTGGCGGAATTGGTTAGCGCGTTTGGCTGTTAACCGAAAGGTTGGTGGTTCAAGCCCACCCAGGGACGAAGTACACATTTTTATTACACACATTTTCTCATGTGTGGATTCGCGATATGAATACAACATAATGCCATTGTTGTAGTCTCTGTGGCGCAATCGATTAGCGCGTTCGGCTGTTAACCGAATGGTTGGTGGTTCAAGCCCAAACAGGGACGAAGTACAAGTTTTTGTTACACACAATTTCTCATGTGTGAATTCGCGATATGAATGCAACATAACACCAATGTCGCAGTGTCTGTAGCGCAATCGGTTAGCGCGTTCGGCTGTTAACCGAAAGGTTGGTTGTTCAAGCCCACCCAGGGACGAAGTACAAGTTTTTATTACACACAAATTCTCATGTGTGGATTCGCGATATGAATGCAAAATAACACCAATGTCGCAGTGTCTGTAGCGCAATCAGTTCGCGCGTTTGGCTGTTAACCGAAAGGTTGGTGGTTCAAGCCCACCCAGGGACGAAGCACAAGTTTTTATTACACACATTTTCTCATGTGTGGATTCGCGATATGAATACAACATAATGCCATTGTTGTAGTCTCTGTGGCGCATTTGGTTAGCGCGTTCGGCTGTTAACCGAAAGGTTGGTGATTCAAGCCCACCCAGGGACGAAGTAGAAGTTTTTATTACACACATTTTCTCATGTGTGAATTTGCGATATGAATACAACATAACACCAATGTCGCAGTGTAGCGCCATCGGTTAGCGCGTTCGGCTGTTAACCAAAAGGTTGGTGGTTCAAGCCCACCCAGGGACGAAGTACAAGTTTTTATTACACACATTTTCTCATGTGTGAATTCGCGATATGAAGACAATATAACACCATTGTTGTTGTCTCTGTGGCGCGTTCGGCTGTTAACCGAAAGGTTGGTGGTTCAAGCCCACCCAGGGACGAAGTAGAAGTTTTTATAACACAGATTTTCTCATGTGTGAATTCGCGATATGAATAAAACATAACACCAATGTCGCAGTGTCTGTAGCGCCATCGGTTCGCGCGTTCGGCTGTTAACCGAAAGGTTGGTGATTCAAGCCCACCCAGGGACGAAGTAGAAGTTTTTATTACACACATTTTCTCATGTGTGGATTCGCGATATGAATACAATATAACACCAATGTTGTAGTCTCTGTGGCGCAATCGGTTAGCGCGTTCGGCTGTTAACCGAAAGGTTGGTGGTTCAAGCCCACCCAGGGACGAAGTATAAGTTTTTATTACACACATGTTCTCATGTGAGAATTCGCGATATGAATACAACATAACACCAATGTCGCAGTGTCTGTAGCGCCATCGGTTAGCGCGTTCGGCTGTTAACCGAAAGGTTGGTGATTCAAGCCCACCCAGGGGCGAAGTAGAAGTTTTTATTACACACATTTTCTCATGCGTGGATTCGCGATATGAATACAGCATAACACCATTGTTACAGTCTCTGTGGCGCAATCGGTTAGCGCGTTCGGCTGTTAACTGTAAGTTTGGTGGTTCAAGCCCACCCAGGGACGAAGTACAAGTTTTTATTACACACATTTTCTCATGTGATGATTCGCGATATGAATACAATATAACACCAATGTTGTAGTCTCTGTGGCGCAATCGGTTAGCGCGTTCGTCTGTTAACTGTAAGGTTGGTGGTTCAAGCCCACCCAGGGACGAAGTAGAAGTTTTATTACGCACATTTTCTCACGTGTGGATTCGCGATATTAATACAACACAACATATCACCAAGGTTGCAGTCTCTGTGGCGCAATTGGTTAGTGCGTTCGGCTGTTAACCGAAAGGTTGGTGATTCAAGCCCACCCAGGGACGAAGTACAAGTTTTTATTACACACATTTTCTCATGTGTGAATTCGCGATATGAATACAACATAACACCATTGTTACAGTCTCTGTGGCGCAATCGGTTAGCGCGTTCGGCTGTTAACCGAAAGGTTGGTTGTTCAAGCCCACCCAGGGACGAAGTACAAGTTTTTATTACTCACAAATTCTCATGTGTGGATTCGCGATATGAATGCAAAATAACACCAATGTCGCAGTGTCTGTAGCGCAATCGGTTAGCGCGTTTGGCTGTTAACCGAAAGGTTGGTGGTTCAAGCCCACCCAGGGACGAAGTACAAGTTTTTATTACACACATTTTCTCATGTGTGGATTCGCGATATGAATACAACACAACATATCACCAAGGTTGCGGTCTCTGTGGCGCATTTGGTTAGCGCGTTCGGCTGTTAACCGAAAGGTTGGTGATTCAAGCCCAACCAGGGACGAAGTAGAAGTTTTTATTACACACATGTTCTCATGTGAGAATTCGCGATATGAATACAACATAACACCAAAGTCGCAGTGTCTGTAGCGCCATCGGTTAGCGCGTTCGGCTGTTAACCAAAAGGTTAGTGGTTCAAGCCCACCCAGGGGCGAAGTAGAAGTTTTTATTACACACATTTTCTCATGCGTGGATTCGCGATATGAATACAACATAACACCATTGTTACAGTCTCTGTGGCGCAATCGGTTAGCGCGTTCGGCTGTTAACCTAAAGGTTGGTGGTTCAAGCCCACCCAGGGACGAAGTATAAGTTTTTATTACACACATGTTCTCATGTGAGAATTCGCGATATGAATACAACATAACACCAATGTCGCAGTGTCTGTAGCGCCATCGGTTAGCGCGTTCGGCTGTTAACCGAAAGGTTGGTGATTCAAGCCCACCCAGGGACGAAGTAGAAGTTTTTATTACACACATTTTCTCATGTGTGGATTCGCGATATGAATACAACATAACACCATTGTTACAGTCTCTGTGGCGCAATCGGTTAGCGCGTTCGGCTGTTAACTGAAATGTTGGTGGTTCAAGCCCACCCAGGGACGAAGTACAAGTTTTTATTACACACATTTTCTCATGTGTGAATTCGCGATATGAATACAACATAACACCAATGTCGCAGAGTCTGTAGCGCCATCGGTTCGCGCGTTCGGCTGTTAACCGAAAGGTTGGTGATTCAAGCCCACCCAGGGACGAAGTAGAAGTTTTTATTAGACACATTTTCTCATGTGAGGATTCGCGATATGAATACAATATAACACCAATGTTGTAGTCTCTGTGGCGCAATCGGTTAGCGCGTTCGGCTGTTAACTGTAAGGTTGGTGGTTCAAGCCCACCCAGGGACGAAGTAGAAGTTTTATTACGCACATTTTCTCACGTGTGGATTCGCGATATTAATACAACACAACATATCACCAAGGTTGCAGTCTCTGTGGCGCAATTGGTTAGTGCGTTCGGCTGTTAACCGAAAGGTTGGTGATTCAAGCCCACCCAGGGACGAAGTACAAGTTTTTATTACACACATTTTCTCATGTGTGAATTCGCGATATGAATACAATATAACACCAATGTTACAGTCTCTGTGGCGGAATTGGTTAGCGCGTTTGTCTGTTAACCGAAAGGTTGGTGGTTCAAGCCCACCCAGGGACGAAGTACACATTTTTATTACACACATTTTCTCATGTGTGGATTCGCGATATGAATACAACATAATGCCATTGTTATAGTCTCTGTGGCGCAATCGATTAGCGCGTTCGGCTGTTAACCGAATGGTTGGTGGTTCAAGCCCAAACAGGGACGAAGTACAAGTTTTTGTTACACACAATTTCTCATGTGTGAATTCGCGATATGAATGCAACATAACACCAATGTCGCAGTGTCTGTAGCGCAATCGGTTAACGCGTTCGGCTGTTAACCGAAAGGTTGGTTGTTCAAGCCCACCCAGGGACGAAGTACAAGTTTTTATTACACACAAATTCTCATGTGTGGATTCGCGATATGAATGCAAAATAACACCAATGTCGCAGTGTCTGTAGCGCAAATAGTTAGCGCGTTTGGCTGTTAACCGAAAGGTTGGTGGTTCAAGCCCACCCAGGGACGAAGCACAAGTTTTTATTACACACATTTTCTCATGTGTGGATTTGCGATATGAATACAACACAACATATCACCAAGGTTGCAGTCTCTGTGGCGCATTTGGTTAGCGTGTTCGGCTGTTAACCGAAAGGTTGGTGATTCAAGCCCACCCAGGGACGAAGTAGAAGTTTTTATTACACACATTTTCTCATGTGTGAATTTGCGATATGAATACAACATGACACCAATGTCGCAGTGTAGCGCCATCGGTTAGCGCGTTCGGCTGTTAACCAAAAGGTTGGTGGTTCAAGCCCACCCAGGGACGAAGTACAAGTTTTTATTACACACATTTTCTCATGTGTGAATTCGCGATATGAAGACAATATAACACCATTGTTGTTGTCTCTGTGGCGCGTTCGGCTGTTAACCGAAAGGTTGGTGGTTCAAGCCCACCCAGGGACGAAGTAGAAGTTTTTATAACACAGATTTTCTCATGTGTGAATTCGCGATATGAATAAAACATAACACCAATGTCGCAGTGTCTGTAGCGCCATCGGTTCGCGCGTTCGTCTGTTAACCGAAAGGTTGGTGATTCAAGCCCACCCAGGGACGAAGTAGAAGTTTTTATTACACACATTTTCTCATGTGTGGATTCGCGATATGAATACAATATAACACCAATGTTGTAGTCTCTGTGGCGCAATCGGTTAGCGCGTTCGGCTGTTAACCGAAAGGTTGGTGGTTCAAGCCCACCCAGGGACGAAGTATAAGTTTTTATTACACACATGTTCTCATGTGAGAATTCGCGATATGAATACAACATAACACCAATGTCGCAGTGTCTGTAGCGCCATCGGTTAGCGCGTTCGGCTGTTAACCGAAAGGTTGGTGATTCAAGCCCACCCAGGGGCGAAGTAGAAGTTTTTATTACACACATTTTCTCATGCGTGGATTCGCGATATGAATACAACATAACACCATTGTTACAGTCTCTGTGGCGCAATCGGTTAGCGCGTTCGGCTGTTAACCTAAAGGTTGGTGGTTCAAGCCCAAACAGGGACGAAGTACAAGTTTTTGTTACACACATTTTCTCATGTGAGGATTCGCGATATGAATACAATATAACACCAATGTTGTAGTCTCTGTGGCGCAATCGGTTAGCGCGTTCGGCTGTTAACTGTAAGGTTGGTGGTTCAAGCCCACCCAGGGACGAAGTAGAAGTTTTATTACGCACATTTTCTCACGTGTGGATTCGCGATATTAATACAACACAACATATCACCAAGGTTGCAGTCTCTGTGGCGCAATTGGTTAGTGCGTTCGGCTGTTAACCGAAAGGTTGGTGATTCAAGCCCACCCAGGGACGAAGTACAAGTTTTTATTACACACATTTTCTCATGTGTGAATTCGCGATATGAATACAATATAACACCAATGTTGCAGTCTCTGTGGCGGAATTGGTTAGCGCGTTTGGCTGTTAACCGAAAGGTTGGTGGTTCAAGCCCACCCAGGGACGAAGTACACATTTTTATTACACACATTTTCTCATGTGTGGATTCGCGATATGAATACAACATAACGCCATTGTTGTAGTCTCTGTGGCGCAATCGATTAGCGCGTTCGGCTGTTAACCGAATGGTTGGTGGTTCAAGCCCAAACAGGGACGAAGTACAAGTTTTTGTTACACACAATTTCTCATGTGAGGATTCGCGATATGAATACAATATATCACCAATGTTGTAGTCTCTGTGGCGCAATCGGTTAGCGCGTTCGGCTGTTAACCGAAATGTTGGTGGTTCAAGCCCACCCAGGGACGAAGTAGAAGTTTTTATTACACAGATTTTCTCATGTGTGGATTCGCGATATGAATACAACATAACACGATTGTTACAGTCTCTGTGGCGCAATCGGTTAGCGCGTTCGGCTGTTAACTGAAAGGTTGGTGGTTCAAGCCCACCCAGGGACGAAGTGCAAGTTTTTATTACACACATTTTCTCATGTGTGAATTCGCGATATGAAGACAATATAACACCATTGTTGTTGTCTCTGTGGCGCGTTTGGCTGTTAACCGAAAGGTTGGTGGTTCAAGCCCACCCAGGGACGAAGTAGAAGTTTTTATTACACACATTTTCTCATGTGTGGATTCGCGATATGAATACAACATAACACCATTGTTACAGTCTCTGTGGCGCAATCGGTTAGCGCGTTCGGCTGTTAACCGAAAGGTTGGTTGTTCAAGCCCACCCAGGGACGAAGTACAAGTGTTTATTACTCACAAATTCTCATGTGTGGATTCGCGATATGAATGCAAAATAACACCAATGTCGCAGTGTCTGTAGCGCAATAGGTTAGCGCGTTTGGCTGTTAACCGAAAGGTTGGTGGTTCAAGCCCACCCAGGGACGAAGCACAAGTTTTTATTACACACATTTTCTCATGTGTGGATTTGCGATATGAATACAACACAACATATCACCAAGCTTGCAGTCTCTGTGGCGCATTTGGTTAGCGCGTTCGGCTGTTAACCGAAAGGTTGGTGATTCAAGCCCACCCAGGAACGAAGTAGAAGTTTTTATTACACACATTTTCTCATGTGTGAATTTGCGATATGAATACAACATTACACCAATGTCGCAGTGTCTGTAGCGCCATCGGTTAGCGTGTTCGGCTGTTAACCAAAAGGTTGGTGGTTCAAGCCCACCCAGGGACGAAGTGCAAGTTTTTATTACACACATTTTCTCATGTGTGAATTCGCGATATGAAGACAATATAACACCATTGTTGTTGTCTCTGTGGCGCGTTTGGCTGTTAACCGAAAGGTTGGTGGTTCAAGCCCACCCAGGGACGAAGTAGAAGTTTTTATTACACACAATTTCTCATGTGTGGATTCGCGATATGAATACAACATAACACCATTGTTACAGTCTCTGTGGCGCAATCGGTTAGCGCGTTCGGCTGTTAACCGAAAGGTTGGTGGTTCAAGCCCACCCCGGGACGAAGTAGAAGTTTTTATTACACACATTTTCTCATGTGTGGATTCGCGATATGAATACAACATAACACCATTGTTACAGTCTCTGTGGCGCAATCGGTTAGCGCGTTCGGCTGTTAACTGAAAGGTTAGTGGTTCAAGCCCACCCAGGTACGAAGTACAAGTTTTTATTACACACATTTTCTCATGTGTGAATTCGCGATATGAATACAACATAACACCAATGTCACAGAGTCTGTAGCGCCATCGGTTCGCGCGTTCGGCTGTTAACCGAAAGGTTGGTGATTCAAGCCCACCCAGGGACGAAGTAGAAGTTTTTATTACACACATTTTCTCATGTGAGGATTCGCGATATGAATACAATATAACACCAATGTTGTAGTCTCTGTGGCGCAATCGGTTAGCGCGTTCGGCTGTTAACCGAAAGGTTGGTGGTTCAAGCCCACCCAGGGACGAATTACAAGTTTTTATTACACACATTTTCTCATGTGTGAATTCGCGATATGAATACAACATAACACCAATGTCGCAGTGTCTGTAGCGCCATCGGTTAGCGCGTTCGGATGTTAACTGTAAGGTTGGTGGTTGAAGCCCACCCAGGGACGAAGTAGAAGTTTTATTACGCACATTTTCTCACGTGTGGATTCGCGATATTAATACAACACAACATATCACCAAGGTTGCAGTCTCTGTGGCGCAATTGGTTAGTGCGTTCGGCTGTTAACCGAAAGGTTGGTGATTCAAGCCCACCCAGGGACGAAGTACAAGTTTTTATTACACACATTTTCTCATGTGTGAATTCGCGATATGAATACAATATAACACCAATGTTGCAGTCTCTGTGGCGCAATTGGTTAGCGCGTTTGTCTGTTAACCGAAAGGTTGGTGGTTCAAGCCCACCCAGGGACGAAGTACACATTATTATTACACACATTTTCTCATGTGTGGATTCGCGATATGAATACAACATAACACCAATGTCGCAGTGTCTGTAGCGCCATCGGTTCGCGCGTTCGGCTGTTAACCGAAAGGTTGGTGATTCAAGCCCACCCAGGGACGAAGTAGAAGTTTTTATTACACACAGTTTCTCATGTGTGGATTCGCGATATGAATACAATATAACACCAATGTTGTAGTCTCTGTGGCGCAATCGGTTAGCGCGTTCGGCTGTTAACCGAAAGGTTGGTGATTCAAGCCCACCCAGGGACGAAGTAGAAGTTTTTATTACACACATTTTCTCATGTGACGATTCGCGATATGAATACAATATAACACCAATGTTGTAGTCTCTGTGGCGCAATCGGTTAGCGCGTTCGGCTGTTAACCGAAAGGTTGGTGGTTCAATCCCACCCAGGGACGAAGTAGAAGTTTTTATTACACAGATTTTCTCATATGTGGATTCGCGATATGAATACAACATAACACGATTGTTACAGTCTCTGTGGCGCAATCGGTTAGCGCGTTCGGCTGTTAACTGAAAGGTTGGTGGTTCAAGCCCACCCAGGGACGAATTACAAGTTTTTATTACACACATTTTCTCATGTGATGATTCGCGATATGAATACAATATAACACCAATGTTGTAGTCTCTGTGGCGCAATCGGTTAGCGCGTTCGTCTGTTAACTGTAAGGTTGGTGGTTCAAGCCCACCCAGGGACGAAGTAGAAGTTTTATTACGCACATTTTCTCACGTGTGGATTCGCGATATTAATACAACACAACATATCACCAAGGTTGCAGTCTCTGTGGCGCAATTGGTTAGTGCGTTCGGCTGTTAACCGAAAGGTTGGTGATTCAAGCCCACCCAGGGACGAAGTACAAGTTTTTATTACACACATTTTCTCATGTGTGAATTCGCGATATGAATACAACATAACACCATTGTTACAGTCTCTGTGGCGCAATCGGTTAGCGCGTTCGGCTGTTAACCGAAAGGTTGGTTGTTCAAGCCCACCCAGGGACGAAGTACAAGTTTTTATTACTCACAAATTCTCATGTGTGGATTCGCGATATGAATGCAAAATAACACCAATGTCGCAGTGTCTGTAGCGCAATCGGTTAGCGCGTTTGGCTGTTAACCGAAAGGTTGGTGGTTCAAGCCCACCCAGGGACGAAGTACAAGTTTTTATTACACACATTTTCTCATGTGTGGATTCGCGATATGAATACAACACAACATATCACCAAGGTTGCGGTCTCTGTGGCGCATTTGGTTAGCGCGTTCGGCTGTTAACCGAAAGGTTGGTGATTCAAGCCCAACCAGGGACGAAGTAGAAGTTTTTATTACACACATGTTCTCATGTGAGAATTCGCGATATGAATACAACATAACACCAAAGTCGCAGTGTCTGTAGCGCCATCGGTTAGCGCGTTCGGCTGTTAACCAAAAGGTTAGTGGTTCAAGCCCACCCAGGGGCGAAGTAGAAGTTTTTATTACACACATTTTCTCATGCGTGGATTCGCGATATGAATACAACATAACACCATTGTTACAGTCTCTGTGGCGCAATCGGTTAGCGCGTTCGGCTGTTAACCTAAAGGTTGGTGGTTCAAGCCCACCCAGGGACGAAGTATAAGTTTTTATTACACACATGTTCTCATGTGAGAATTCGCGATATGAATACAACATAACACCAATGTCGCAGTGTCTGTAGCGCCATCGGTTAGCGCGTTCGGCTGTTAACCGAAAGCTTGGTGATTCAAGCCCACCCAGGGACGAAGTAGAAGTTTTTATTACACACATTTTCTCATGTGTGGATTCGCGATATGAATACAACATAACACCATTGTTACAGTCTCTGTGGCGCAATCGGTTAGCGCGTTCGGCTGTTAACTGAAATGTTGGTGGTTCAAGCCCACCCAGGGACGAAGTACAAGTTTTTATTACACACATTTTCTCATGTGTGAATTCGCGATATGAATACAACATAACACCAATGTCGCAGAGTCTGTAGCGCCATCGGTTCGCGCGTTCGGCTGTTAACCGAAAGGTTGGTGATTCAAGCCCACCCAGGGACGAAGTAGAAGTTTTTATTAGACACATTTTCTCATGTGAGGATTCGCGATATGAATACAATATAACACCAATGTTGTAGTCTCTGTGGCGCAATCGGTTAGCGCGTTCGGCTGTTAACTGTAAGGTTGGTGGTTCAAGCCCACCCAGGGACGAAGTAGAAGTTTTGTTACGCACATTTTCTCACGTGTGGATTCGCGATATTAATACAACACAACATATCACCAAGGTTGCAGTCTCTGTGGCGCAATTGGTTAGTGCGTTCGGCTGTTAACCGAAAGGTTGGTGATTCAAGCCCACCCAGGGACGAAGTACAAGTTTTTATTACACACATTTTCTCATGTGTGAATTCGCGATATGAATACAATATAACACCAATGTTACAGTCTCTGTGGCGGAATTGGTTAGCGCGTTTGGCTGTTAACCGAAAGGTTGGTGGTTCAAGCCCACCCAGGGACGAAGTACACATTTTTATTACACACATTTTCTCATGTGTGGATTCGCGATATGAATACAACATAATGCCATTGTTATAGTCTCTGTGGCGCAATCGATTAGCGCGTTCGGCTGTTAACCGAATGGTTGGTGGTTCAAGCCCAAACAGGGACGAAGTACAAGTTTTTGTTACACACAATTTCTCATGTGTGAATTCGCGATATGAATGCAACATAACACCAATGTCGCAGTGTCTGTAGCGCAATCGGTTAGCGCGTTCGGCTGTTAACCGAAAGGTTGGTTGTTCAAGCCCACCCAGGGACGAAGTACAAGTTTTTATTACACACAAATTCTCATGTGTGGATTCGCGATATGAATGCAAAATAACACCAATGTCGCAGTGTCTGTAGCGCAAATAGTTAGCGCGTTTGGCTGTTAACCGAAAGGTTGGTGGTTCAAGCCCACCCAGGGACGAAGCACAAGTTTTTATTACACACATTTTCTCATGTGTGGATTTGCGATATGAATACAACACAACATATCACCAAGGTTGCAGTCTCTGTGGCGCATTTGGTTAGCGTGTTCGGCTGTTAACCGAAAGGTTGGTGATTCAAGCCCACCCAGGGACGAAGTAGAAGTTTTTATTACACACATTTTCTCATGTGTGAATTTGCGATATGAATACAACATAACACCAATGTCGCAGTGTAGCGCCATCGGTTAGCGCGTTCGGCTGTTAACCAAAAGGTTGGTGGTTCAAGCCCACCCAGGGACGAAGTACAAGTTTTTATTACACACATTTTCTCATGTGTGAATTCGCGATATGAAGACAATATAACACCATTGTTGTTGTCTCTGTGGCGCGTTCGGCTGTTAACCGAAAGGTTGGTGGTTCAAGCCCACCCAGGGACGAAGTAGAAGTTTTTATAACACAGATTTTCTCATGTGTGAATTCGCGATATGAATAAAACATAACACCAATGTCGCAGTGTCTGTAGCGCCATCGGTTCGCGCGTTCGTCTGTTAACCGAAAGGTTGGTGATTCAAGCCCACCCAGGGACGAAGTAGAAGTTTTTATTACACACATTTTCTCATGTGTGGATTCGCGATATGAATACAATATAACACCAATGTTGTAGTCTCTGTGGCGCAATCGGTTAGCGCGTTCGGCTGTTAACCGAAAGGTTGGTGGTTCAAGCCCACCCAGGGACGAAGTATAAGTTTTTATTACACACATGTTCTCATGTGAGAATTCGCGATATGAATACAACATAACACCAATGTCGCAGTGTCTGTAGCGCCATCGGTTAGCGCGTTCGGCTGTTAACCGAAAGGTTGGTGATTCAAGCCCACCCAGGGGCGAAGTAGAAGTTTTTATTACACACATTTTCTCATGCGTGGATTCGCGATATGAATACAACATAACACCATTGTTACAGTCTCTGTGGCGCAATCGGTTAGCGCGTTCGGCTGTTAACCTAAAGGTTGGTGGTTCAAGCCCAAACAGGGACGAAGTACAAGTTTTTGTTACACACATTTTCTCATGTGAGGATTCGCGATATGAATACAATATAACACCAATGTTGTAGTCTCTGTGGCGCAATCGGTTAGCGCGTTCGGCTGTTAACTGTAAGGTTGGTGGTTCAAGCCCACCCAGGGACGAAGTAGAAGTTTTATTACGCACATTTTCTCACGTGTGGATTCGCGATATTAATACAACACAACATATCACCAAGGTTGCAGTCTCTGTGGCGCAATTGGTTAGTGCGTTCGGCTGTTAACCGAAAGGTTGGTGATTCAAGCCCACCCAGGGACGAAGTACAAGTTTTTATTACACACATTTTCTCATGTGTGAATTCGCGATATGAATACAATATAACACCAATGTTGCAGTCTCTGTGGCGGAATTGGTTAGCGCGTTTGGCTGTTAACCGAAAGGTTGGTGGTTCAAGCCCACCCAGGGACGAAGTACACATTTTTATTACACACATTTTCTTATGTGTGGATTCGCGATATGAATACAACATAACGCCATTGTTGTAGTCTCTGTGGCGCAATCGATTAGCGCGTTCGGCTGTTAACCGAATGGTTGGTGGTTCAAGCCCAAACAGGGACGAAGTACAAGTTTTTGTTACACACAATTTCTCATGTGAGGATTCGCGATATGAATACAATATATCACCAATGTTGTAGTCTCTGTGGCGCAATCGGTTAGCGCGTTCGGCTGTTAACCGAAATGTTGGTGGTTCAAGCCCACCCAGGGACGAAGTAGAAGTTTTTATTACACAGATTTTCTCATGTGTGGATTCGCGATATGAATACAACATAACACGATTGTTACAGTCTCTGTGGCGCAATCGGTTAGCGCGTTCGGCTGTTAACTGAAAGGTTGGTGGTTCAAGCCCACCCAGGGACGAAGTACAAGTTTTTATTACACACATTTTCTCATGTGTGAATTCGCGATATGAAGACAATATAACACCATTGTTGTTGTCTCTGTGGCGCGTTTGGCTGTTAACCGAAAGGTTGGTGGTTCAAGCCCACCCAGGGACGAAGTAGAAGTTTTTATTACACACATTTTCTCATGTGTGGATTCGCGATATGAATACAACATAACACCATTGTTACAGTCTCTGTGGCGCAATCGGTTAGCGCGTTCGGCTGTTAACCGAAAGGTTGGTTGTTCAAGCCCACCCAGGGACGAAGTACAAGTGTTTATTACTCACAAATTCTCATGTGTGGATTCGCGATATGAATGCAAAATAACACCAATGTCGCAGTGTCTGTAGCGCAATAGGTTAGCGCGTTTGGCTGTTAACCGAAAGGTTGGTGGTTCAAGCCCACCCAGGGACGAAGCACAAGTTTTTATTACACACATTTTCTCATGTGTGGATTTGCGATATGAATACAACACAACATATCACCAAGCTTGCAGTCTCTGTGGCGCATTTGGTTAGCGCGTTCGGCTGTTAACCGAAAGGTTGGTGATTCAAGCCCACCCAGGAACGAAGTAGAAGTTTTTATTACACACATTTTCTCATGTGTGAATTTGCGATATGAATACAACATTACACCAATGTCGCAGTGTCTGTAGCGCCATCGGTTAGCGTGTTCGGCTGTTAACCAAAAGGTTGGTGGTTCAAGCCCACCCAGGGACGAAGTACAAGTTTTTATTACACACATTTTCTCATGTGGGAATTCGCGATATGAAGACAATATAACACCATTGTTGTTGTCTCTGTGGCGCGTTCGGCTGTTAACCGAAAGGTTGGTGGTTCAAGCCCACCCAGGGACGAAGTAGAAGTTTTTATAACACAGATTTTCTCATGTGTGAATTCGCGATATGAATACAACATAACACCAATGTCGCAGTGTCTGTAGCGCCATCGGTTAGCGCGTTCGGCTGTTAACCGAAAGGTTGGTGATTCAAGCCCACCCAGGGACGAAGTAGAAGTTTTTATTACACACATTTTCTCATGTGTGGATTCGCGATATGAATACAATATAACACCAATGTTGTAGTCTCTGTGGCGCAATCGGTTAGTGCGTTCGGCTGTTAACCGAAAGGTTGGTGGTTCAAGCCCACCCAGGGACAAAGTATAAGTTTTTATTACACACATGTTCTCATGTGAGAATTCGCGATATGAATACAACATAACACCAATGTAGCAGTGTCTGTAGCGCCATCGGTTAGCGCGTTCGGCTGTTAACCGAAAGGTTGGTGATTCAAGCCCACCCAGGGACGAAGTAGAAGTTTTTATTACACACATTTTCTCATGCGTGGATTCGCGATATGAATGCAACATAACACCATTGTTACAGTCTCTTTGGCGCAGTCGGTTAGCGCGTTCGGCTGTTAACTGAAAGGTTGGTGGTTCAAGCCCACCCAGGGACGAAGTGCAAGTTTTTATTACACACATTTTCTCATGTGTGAATTCGCGATATGAATACAACATAACACCAATGTCGCAGAGTCTGTAGCGCCATCGGTTCGCGCGTTCGGCTGTTAACCGAAAGGTTGGTGATTCAAGCCCACCCAGGGACGAAGTAGAGGTTTTTATTACACACATTTTCTCATGTGAGGATTCGCGATATGAATACAATATATCACCAATGTTGTAGTCTCTGTGGCGCAATCGGTTAGCGCGTTCGGCTGTTAACCGAAAGGTTGGTGGTTCAAGCCCACCCAGGGACGAAGTAGAAGTTTTTATTACACAGATTTTCTCATGTGTGGATTCGCGATATGAATACAACATAACACGATTGTTACAGTCTCTGTGGCGCAATCGGTTAGCGCGTTCGGCTGTTAACTGAAAGGTTGGTGGTTCAAGCCCACCCAGGGACGAAGTGCAAGTTTTTATTACACACATTTTCTCATGTGTGAATTCGCGATATGAAGACAATATAACACCATTGTTGTTGTCTCTGTGGCGCGTTTGGCTGTTAACCGAAAGGTTGGTGGTTCAAGCCCACCCAGGGACGAAGTAGAAGTTTTTATTACACACAATTTCTCATGTGTGGATTCGCGATATGAATACAACATAACACCATTGTTACAGTCTCTGTGGCGCAATCGGTTAGCGCGTTCGGCTGTTAACCGAAAGGTTGGTGGTTCAAGCCCACCCAGGGACGAAGTAGAAGTTTTTATTACACACATTTTCTCATGTGTGGATTCGCGATATGAATACAACATAACACCATTGTTACAGTCTCTGTGGCGCAATCGGTTAGCGCGTTCGGCTGTTAACTGAAAGGTTAGTGGTTCAAGCCCACCCAGGTACGAAGTACAAGTTTTTATTACACACATTTTCTCATGTGTGAATTCGCGATATGAATACAACATAACACCAATGTCGCAGAGTCTGTAGCGCCATCGGTTCGCGCGTTCGGCTGTTAACCGAAAGGTTGGTGATTCAAGCCCACCCAGGGACGAAGTAGAAGTTTTTATTACACACATTTTCTCATGTGAGGATTCGCGATATGAATACAATATAACACCAATGTTGTAGTCTCTGTGGCGCAATCGGTTAGCGCGTTCGGCTGTTAACCGAAAGGTTGGTGGTTCAAGCCCACCCAGGGACGAATTACAAGTTTTTATTACACACATTTTCTCATGTGTGAATTCGCGATATGAATACAACATAACACCAATGTCGCAGTGTCTGTAGCGCCATCGGTTAGCGCGTTCGGATGTTAACTGTAAGGTTGGTGGTTGAAGCCCACCCAGGGACGAAGTAGAAGTTTTATTACGCACATTTTCTCACGTGTGGATTCGCGATATTAATACAACACAACATATCACCAAGGTTGCAGTCTCTGTGGCGCAATTGGTTAGTGCGTTCGGCTGTTAACCGAAAGGTTGGTGATTCAAGCCCACCCAGGGACGAAGTACAAGTTTTTATTACACACATTTTCTCATGTGTGAATTCGCGATATGAATACAATATAACACCAATGTTGCAGTCTCTGTGGCGCAATTGGTTAGCGCGTTTGTCTGTTAACCGAAAGGTTGGTGGTTCAAGCCCACCCAGGGACGAAGTACACATTATTATTACACACATTTTCTCATGTGTGGATTCGCGATATGAATACAACATAACACCAATGTCGCAGTGTCTGTAGCGCCATCGGTTCGCGCGTTCGGCTGTTAACCGAAAGGTTGGTGATTCAAGCCCACCCAGGGACGAAGTAGAAGTTTTTATTACACACAGTTTCTCATGTGTGGATTCGCGATATGAATACAATATAACACCAATGTTGTAGTCTCTGTGGCGCAATCGGTTAGCGCGTTCGGCTGTTAACCGAAAGGTTGGTGATTCAAGCCCACCCAGGGACGAAGTAGAAGTTTTTATTACACACATTTTCTCATGTGACGATTCGCGATATGAATACAATATAACACCAATGTTGTAGTCTCTGTGGCGCAATCGGTTAGCGCGTTCGGCTGTTAACCGAAAGGTTGGTGGTTCAATCCCACCCAGGGACGAAGTAGAAGTTTTTATTACACAGATTTTCTCATATGTGGATTCGCGATATGAATACAACATAACACGATTGTTACAGTCTCTGTGGCGCAATCGGTTAGCGCGTTCGGCTGTTAACTGAAAGGTTGGTGGTTCAAGCCCACCCAGGGACGAATTACAAGTTTTTATTACACACATTTTCTCATGTGTGAATTCGCGATATGAATACAACATAACACCAATGTCGCAGAGTCTGTAGCGCCATCGGTTCGCGCGTTCGGCTGTTAACCGAAAGGTTGGTTGTTCAAGCCCACCCAAGGACGAAGTAGAAGTTTTTATTACACACATTTTCTCATGTGAGGATTCGCGATATGAATACAATATAACACCAATGTTGTAGTCTCTGTGGCGCAATCGGTTAGCGCGTTCGGCTGTTAACCGAAAGGTTGGTGGTTCAAGCCCACCCAGGGACGAAGTAGAAGTTTTTATTACACATATTTTCTCATGTGTGGATTCGCGATATGAATACAATATAACACCAATGTTGTAGTCTCTGTGGCGCAATCGGTTAGCGCGTTCGGCTGTTAACCGTAAGGTTGGTGGTTCAAGCCCACCCAGGGACGAAGTAGAAGTTTTTATTACACAGATTTTCTCATGTGTGGATTCGCGATATGAATACAACATAACACGATTGTTACAGTCTCTGTGGCGCAATCGGTTAGCGCGTTCGGCTGTTAACTGAAAGGTTGGTGGTTCAAGCCCACCCAGGGACGAATTACAAGTTTTTATTACACACATTTTCTCATGTGTGAATTCGCGATATGAATACAACATAACACCAATGTCGCAGAGTCTGTAGCGCCATCGGTTCGCGCGTTCGGCTGTTAACCGAAAGGTTGGTTGTTCAAGCCCACCCAAGGACGAAGTAGAAGTTTTTATTACACACATTTTCTCATGTGAGGATTCGCGATATGAATACAATATAACACCAATGTTGTAGTCTCTGTGGTGCAATCGGTTAGCGCGTTCGGCTGTTAACCGAAAGGTTGGTGGTTCAAGCCCACCCAGGGACGAAGTAGAAGTTTTTATTACACAGATTTTCTCATGTGTTGATTCGCGATATGAATACAACATAACACGATTGTTACACTCTCTGTGGCGCAATCGGTTAGCGCGTTTGGCTGTTAACTGAAAGGTTGGTGGTTCAAGCCCACCCAGGGACGAATTACAAGTTTTTATTACACACATTTTCTCATGTGTGAATTCGCGATATGAATACAACATAACACCAATGTCGCAGAGTCTGTAGCGCCATCGGTTCGCGCGTTCGGCTGTTAACCGAAAGGTTGGTTGTTCAAGCCCACCCAAGGACGAAGTAGAAGTTTTTATTACACACATTTTCTCATGTGAGGATTCGCGATATGAATACAATATAACACCAATGTTGTAGTCTCTGTGGCGCAATCGGTTAGCGCGTTCGGCTGTTAACCGAAAGGTTGGTTGTTCAAGCCCACCCAGGGACGAAGTACAAGT
Source organism: Saccoglossus kowalevskii (assembly GCF_978046115.1). Lineage (NCBI taxonomy): Eukaryota > Metazoa > Hemichordata > Enteropneusta > Harrimaniidae > Saccoglossus > Saccoglossus kowalevskii. Next base: position 12,972,409 of record NC_140646.1, read on the forward strand.
TTTTATTACACACAAATTCTCATGTGTGGATTCGCGATATGAATGCAAAATAACACCAATGTCGCAGTGTATGTAGCGCAATCGGTTAGCGCGTTTGGCTGTTAACCGAAAGGTTGGTGGTTCAAGCCCACCCAGGGACGAATTTCAAGTTTTTATTACACACATTTTCTCATGTGTGAATTCGCGATATGAATACAACATAACACCAATGTCGCAGTGTCTGTAGCGCAATCGGTTAGCGCGTTCGGCTGTTAACCGAAAGGTTGGTTGTTCAAGCCCACCTTGGGATGAAGTAGAAGTTTTTATTACTCACATCATCGAATGTGTGAATTCGCGATATGAATACAACATAACACCAATGTCGCAGTGTCTGTAGCGCCATCGGTTAGCTCGTTCGGCTGTTAACTGTAAGGTGGGTTGTTCAAGCCCACCCAGGGACGAAGTAGAAGTTTTATTACGCACATTTTCTCACCTGTGGATTCGCGATATTAATACAACACAAAATATCACCAAGGTTGCAGTCTCTGTGGCGCAATTGGTTAGTGCGTTCGGCTGTTAACCGAAAGGTTGGTGATTCAAGCCCACCCAGGGACGAAGTAGAAGTTTTTATAACACAGATTTTCTCATGTGTGGATTCGCGATATGAATACAACATAACACGATTGTTACAGTCTCTGTGGCGCAATCGGTTAGCGCGTTCGGCTGTTAACTGAAAGGTTGGTGGTTCAAGCCCACCCAGGGACGAATTACAAGTTTTTATTACACACATTTTCTCATGTGTGAATTCGCGATATGAATACAACATAACACCAATGTCGCAGAGTCTGTAGCGCCATCGGTTCGCGCGTTCGGCTGTTAACCGAAAGGTTGGTTGTTCAAGCCCACCCAAGGACGAAGTAGAAGTTTTTATTACACACATTTTCTCATGTGAGGATTCGCGATATGAATACAATATAACACCAATGTTGTAGTCACTGTGGCGCAATCGGTTAGCGCGTTCGGCTGTTAACCGAGAGGTTGGAGGTTCAAGCCCACCCAGGGACGAAGTAGAAGTTTTTATTACACACATTTTCTCATGTGTGAATTCGCGATATGAATACAACATAACACCAATGTCGCAGAGTCTGTAGCGCCATCGGTTCGCGCGTTCGGCTGTTAACTGAAAGGTTGGTGGTTCAAGCCCACCCAGGGACGAAGTAGAAGTTTTATTACGCACATTTTCTCACGTGTGGATTCGCGATATTAATACAACACAACATATCACCAAGGTTGCAGTCTCTGTGGCGCAATTGGTTAGTGCGATCTGCTGTTAACCGAAAGGTTGGTGATTCAAGCCCACCCAGGGACGAAGTAGAAGTTTTTATAACACAGATTTTCTCATGTGTGAATTCGCGATATGAATAAAACATAACACCAATGTCGCAGTGTCTGTAGCGCCATCGGTTCGCGCGTTCGGCTGTTAACCGAAAGGTTGGTGATTCAAGCCCACCCAGGGACGAAGTAGAAGTTTTTATTACACACATTTTCTCATGTGTGGATTCGCGATATGAATACAATATAACACCAATGTTGTAGTCTCTGTGGCGCAATCGGTTAGCGCGTTCGGCTGTTAACCGAAAGGTTGGTGGTTCAAGCCCACCCAGGGACGAAGTATAAGTTTTTATTACACAAATTTTCTCATGTGTGAATTCGCGATATGAATACAACATAACACCAATGTCGCAGAGTCTGTAGCGCCATCGGTTCGCGCGTTCGGCTGTTAACCGAAAGGTTGGTGATTCAAGCCCACCCAAGGACGAAGTAGAAGTTTTTATTACACACATTTTCTCATGTGAGGATTCGCGATATGAATACAATATAACACCAATGTTGTAGTCTCTGTGGCGCAATCGGTTAGCGCGTTCGGCTGTTAAAGGAAAGGTTGGTGGATCAAGCCCACCCAGGGACGAAGGAGAAGTTTTTATTACGCACATTTTCTCACGTGTGGATTCGCGATATTAATACAACATAACACCAATGTCGCAGAGTCTGTATCGCCGTCGGTTAGCGCGTTCGGCTGTTAACCGAAAGGTTGGTTGTTCAAGCCCACCTTGGGATGAAGTAGAAGTTTTTATTACTCACATTTTCGAATGTGTGAATTCGAGATATGAATACAACATAACACCAATGTCGCAGTGTCTGTAGCGCCATCGGTTAGCGCGTTCGGCTGTTAACTGTAAGGTTGGTGGTTCAAGCCCACCCAGGGACGAAGTAGAAGTTTTTATTACACACATTTTCTCATGTGTGAATTCGCGATATGAATACAATATAACACCAATGTTGCAGTCTCTGTGGCGCAATCGGTTAGCGCGTTTGGCTGTTAACCGAAAGGTTGGTGGTTCAAGCCCACCCAGGGACGAAGTACAATTTTTTATTACACACATTTTCTCATGTGTGAATTCGCGATATGAAGACAATATAACACCATTGTTGTAGTCTCTGTGGCGCAATCGGTTAGCGCGTTCGGCTGTTAACCGAAAGGTTGGTGGTTCAAGCCCACCCAGGGACGAAGTAGAAGTTTTTATTACACAGATTTTCTCATGTGTGAATTCGCGATATGAATAAAACATAACACCAATGTCGCAGTGTCTGTAGCGCCATCGGTTCGCGCGTTCGGCTGTTAACCGAAAGGTTGGTGATTCAAGCCCACCCAGGGACGAAGTATAAGTTTTTATTACACACATTTTCTTATGTGTGGATTCGCGATATGAATACAATATAACACCAATGTTGCAGTCTCTGTGGCGCAATCGGTTAGCGCGTTCGGCTGTTAACCGAAAGGTTGGTGGTTCAAGCCCACCCAGGGACAGTGTATAAGTTTTTATTACACACATGTTCTCATGTGAGAATTCGCGATATGAATACAACATAACACCAATGTCGCAGTGTCTGTAGCGCCATCGGTTAGCGCGTTCGGCTGTTAACCGAAAGGTTGGTGATTCAAGCCCACCCAGGGACGAAGTAGAAGTTTTTATTACACACATTTTCTCATGTGTGAATTTGCGATATGAATACAACATAACACCAATGTCGCAGTGTCTGTAGCGCCATCGGTTAGCGCGTTCGGCTGTTAACCAAAAGGTTGGTGGTTCAAGCCCACCCAGGGACGAAGTACAAGTTTTTATTACACACATTTTCTCATGTGTGAATTCGCGATATGAAGACAATATAACACCATTGTTGTTGTCTCTGTGCCGCGTTCGGCTGTTAACCGAAAGGTTGGTGGTTCAAGCCCACCCAGGGACGAAGTAGAAGATTTTATAACACAGATTTTCTCATGTGTGAATTCGCGATATGAATAAAACATAACACCAATGTCGCAGTGTCTGTAGCGCCATCGGTTCGCGCGTTCGGCTGTTAACCGAAAGGTTGGTGATTCAAGCCCACCCAGGGACGAAGTAGAAGTTTTTATTACACACATTTTCTCATGTGTGGATTCGCGATATGAATACAATATAACACCAATGTTGTAGTCTCTGTGGCGCAATCGGTTAGCGCGTTCGGCTGTTAACCGAAAGGTTGGTGGTTCAAGCCCACCCAGGGACGAAGTATAAGTTTTTATTACACACATGTTCTCATGTGTGAATTCGCGATATGAATACAACATAACACCAATGTCGCAGTGTCTGTAGCGCCATCGATTAGCGCGTTCGGCTGTTAACCGAAAGGTTGGTTGTTCAAGCCCACCTTGGGATGAAGTAGAAGTTTTTATTACTCACATCATCGAATGTGTGAATTCGCGATATGAATACAACATAACACCAATGTCGCAGTCTCTGTGGCGCAATTGGTTAGTGCGTTCGGCTGTTAACCGAAAGGTTGGTGATTCAAGCCCACCCAGGGACGAAGTAGAAGTTTTTATTACACACATTTTCTTATGTGTGGATTCGCGATATGAATACAATATAACACCAATGTTGCAGTCTCTGTGGCGCAATCGGTTAGCGCGTTCGGCTGTTAACCGAAAGGTTGGTGGTTCAAGCCCACCCAGGGACGAAGTATAAGTTTTTATTACACACATGTTCTCATGTGAGAATTCGCGATATGAATACAACATAACACCAATGTCGCAGTGTCTGTAGCGCCATCGGTTAGCGCGTTCGGCTGTTAACCGAAAGGTTGGTGATTCAAGCCCACCCAGGGACGAAGTAGAAGTTTTTATTACACACATTTTCTCATGTGTGAATTTGCGATATGAATACAACATAACACCAATGTCGCAGTGTCTGTAGCGCCATCGGTTAGCGCGTTCGGCTGTTAACCAAAAGGTTGGTGGTTCAAGCCCACCCAGGGACGAAGTACAAGTTTTTATTACACACATTTTCTCATGTGTGAATTCGCGATATGAAGACAATATAACACCATTGTTGTTGTCTCTGTGCCGCGTTCGGCTGTTAACCGAAAGGTTGGTGGTTCAAGCCCACCCAGGGACGAAGTAGAAGATTTTATAACACAGATTTTCTCATGTGTGAATTCGCGATATGAATAAAACATAACACCAATGTCGCAGTGTCTGTAGCGCCATCGGTTCGCGCGTTCGGCTGTTAACCGAAAGGTTGGTGATTCAAGCCCACCCAGGGACGAAGTAGAAGTTTTTATTACACACATTTTCTCATGTGTGGATTCGCGATATGAATACAATATAACACCAATGTTGTAGTCTCTGTGGCGCAATCGGTTAGCGCGTTCGGCTGTTAACCGAAAGGTTGGTGGTTCAAGCCCACCCAGGGACGAAGTATAAGTTTTTATTACACACATGTTCTCATGTGTGAATTCGCGATATGAATACAACATAACACCAATGTCGCAGTGTCTGTAGCGCCATCGGTTAGCGCGTTCGGCTGTTAACCGAAAGGTTGGTGATTCAAGCCCACCCAGGGACGAAGTAGAAGTTTTTATTACACACATTTTCTCATGTGTGGATTCGCGATATGAATGCAACATAACACCATTGTTACAGTATCTGTGGCGCAATCGGTTAGCGCGTTCGGCTGTTAACTAAAAGGTTGGTGGTTCAAGCCCACCCAGGGACGAAGTACAAGTTTTTATTACACACATTTTCTCATGTGTGAATTCGCGATATGAATACAACATAACACCAATGTCGCAGAGTCTGTAGCGCCATCGGTTCGCGCGTTCGGCTGTTAACCGAAAGGTTGGTGATTCAAGCCCACCCAAGGACGAAGTAGAAGTTTTTATTACACACATTTTCTCATGTGAGGATTCGCGATATGAATACAATATAACACCAATGTTGTAGTCTCTGTGGCGCAATCGGTTAGCGCGTTCGGCTGTTAACCGAAAGGATGGTTGCTCAAGCCCACCCAGGGATGAAGTAGAAGTTTTTATTACACACATTTTCGAATGTGTGAATTCGAGATATGAATACAACATAACACCAATGTCGCAGTCTCTGTGGCGCAATCGATTAGCGCGTTCGGCTGTTAACCGAAAGGTTGGTTGTTCAAGCCCACCTTGGGATGAAGTAGAAGTTTTTATTACTCACATCATCGAATGTGTGAATTCGCGATATGAATACAACATAACACCAATGTCGCAGTCTCTGTGGCGCAATTGGTTAGTGCGTTCGGCTGTTAACCGAAAGGTTGGTGATTCAAGCCCACCCAGGGACGAAGTAGAAGTTTTTATTACACACATTTTCTCATGTGTGAATTCGCGATATGAATACAATATAACACCAATGTTGTAGTCTCTGTGGCGCAATCGGTTAGCACGTTCGGCTGTTAACCGAAAGGTTGGTGGTTCAAGCCCACCCAGGGACGAAGTATAAGCTTTTATTACACACATTTTCTCATGTGTGAATTCGCGATATGAATACAACATAACACCAATGTCGCAGAGTCTGTAGCGCCATCGGTTCGCGCGTTCGGATGTTAACCGAAAGGTTGGTGATTCAAGCCCACCCAAGGACGAAGTTGAAGTTTTTATTACACACATTTTCTCATGTGAGGATTCGCGATATGAATACAATATAACACCAATGTTGTAGTCTCTCTGGCGCAATCGCTTAGCGCGTTCGGCTGTTAACCGAAAGGTTGGTGGTTCAAGCCCACCCAGGGACGAAGGAGAAGTTTTTATTACGCACATTTTCTCACGTGTGGATTCGCGATATTAATACAACATAACACCAATGTCGCAGAGTCTGTAGCGCCATCGGTTAGCGCGTTCGGCTGTTAACCGAAAGGTTGGTTGTTCAAGCCCACCTTGGGATGAAGTAGAAGTTTTTATTACTCACATTTTCGAATGTGTGAATTCGAGATATGAATACAACATAACACCAATGTCGCAGTGTCTGTAGCGCCATCGGTTAGCGCGTTCGGCTGTTAACTGTAAGGTTGGTGGTTCAAGCCCACCCAGGGACGAAGTAGAAGTTTTTATTACGCACATTTTCTCACGTGTGGATTCGCGATATTAATACAACACAACATATTACCAAGGTTGCAGTCTCTGTGGCGCAATTGGTTAGTGCGTTCGGCTGTTAACCGAAAGGTTGGTGATTCAAGCCCACCCAGGGACGAAGTACAAGTTTTTATTACACACATTTTCTCATGTGTAAATTCGCGATATGAATACAATATAACACCAATGTTGCAGTCTCTGTGGCGCAATCGGTTAGCGCGTTTGGCTGTTAACCGAAAGGTTGGTGGTTCAAGCCCACCCAGGGACAAAGTAGAAGTTTTTATTACACACATTTTCTCATGTGTGAATTCGCGATATGAAGACAATATAACACCATTGTTGTAGTCTCTGTGGCGCAATCGGTTAGCGCGTTCGGCTGTTAACCGAAAGGTTGGTGGTTCAAGCCCACCCAGGGACGAAGTAGAAGTTTTTATTACACAGATTTTCTCATGTGTGAATTCGCGATATGAATAAAACATAACACCAATGTCGCAGTGTCTGTAGCGCCATCGGTTCGCGCGTTCGGCTGTTAACCGAAAGGTTGGTGATTCAAGCCCACCCAGGGACGAAGTAGAAGTTTTTATTACACACATTTTCTCATGTGTGGATTCGCGATATGAATACAATATAACACCATTGTTACAGTCTCTGTGGCGCAATCGGTTAGCGCGTTCGGCTGTTAACTGAAAGGTTGGTGGTTCAAGCCCACCCAGGGACGAATTACAAGTTTTTATTACACACATTTTCTCATGTGTGAATTCGCGATATGCATACAACATAACACCAATGTCGCAGTGTCTGTAGCGCAATCGGTTAGCGCGTTCGGCTGTTAACCGAAAGGTTGGTTGTTCAAGCCCACCTTGGGATGAAGTAGAAGTTTTTATTACTCACATCATCGAATGTGTGAATTCGCGATATGAATACAACATAACACCAATGTCGCAGTGTCTGTAGCGCCATCGGTTAGCTCGTTCGGCTGTTAACTGTAAGGTGGGTGGTTCAAGCCCACCCAGGGACGAAGTAGAAGTTTTATTACGCACATTTTCTCACGTGTGGATTCGCGATATTAATACAACACAACATATCACCAATGTCGCAGTGTCTGTAGCGCAATCGGTTAGCGCGTTCGGCTGTTAACCGAAAGGTTGGTTGTTCAAGCCCACCTTGGGATGAAGTAGAAGTTTTTATTACTCACATCATCGAATGTGTGAATTCGCGATATGCATACAACATAACACCAATGTCGCAGTGTCTGTAGCGCAATCGGTTAGCGCGTTCGGCTGTTAACCGAAAGGTTGGTTGTTCAAGCCCACCTTGGGATGAAGTAGAAGTTTTTATTACTCACATCATCGAATGTGTGAATTCGCGATATGAATAAAACATAACACCAATGTCGCAGTGTCTGTAGCGCCATCGGTTCGCGCGTTCGGCTGTTAACCGAAAGGTTGGTGATTCAAGCCCACCCAGGGACGAAGTAGAAGTTTTTATTACACACATTTTCTCATGTGTGGATTCGCGATATGAATACAATATAACACCATTGTTACAGTCTCTGTGGCGCAATCGGTTAGCGCGTTCGGCTGTTAACCGAAAGGTTGGTGGTTCAAGCCCACCCAGGGACGAAGTAGAAGTTTTTATTACACAGATTTTCTCATGTGTGGATTCGCGATATGAATACAACATAACACGATTGTTACAGTCTCTGTGGCGCAATCGGTTAGCGCGTTCGGCTGTTAACTGAAAGGTTGGTGGTTCAAGCCCACCCAGGGACGAATTATAAGTTTTTATTACACACATTTTCTCATGTGTGAATTCGCGATATGAATACAACATAACACCAATGTCGCAGAGTCTGTAGCGCCATCGGTTCGCGCGTTCAGCTGTTAACCGAAAGGTTGGTTGTTCAAGCCCACCCAAGGACGAAGTAGAAGTTTTTATTACACACATTTTCTCATGTGAGGATTCGCGATATGAATACAATATAACACCAATGTTGTAGTCTCTGTGGTGCAATCGGTTAGCGCGTTCGGCTGTTAACCGAAAGGTTGGTGGTTCAAGCCCACCCAGGGACGAAGTAGAAGTTTTTATTACACAGATTTTCTCATGTGTTGATTCGCGATATGAATACAACATAACACGATTGTTACACTCTCTGTGGCGCAATCGGTTAGCGCGTTTGGCTGTTAACTGAAAGGTTGGTGGTTCAAGCCCACCCAGGGACGAATTACAAGTTTTTATTACACACATTTTCTCATGTGTGAATTCGCGATATGAATACAACATAACACCAATGTCGCAGAGTCTGTAGCGCCATCGGTTCGCGCGTTCGGCTGTTAACCGAAAGGTTGGTTGTTCAAGCCCACCCAAGGACGAAGTAGAAGTTTTTATTACACACATTTTCTCATGTGAGGATTCGCGATATGAATACAATATAACACCAATGTTGTAGTCTCTGTGGCGCAATCGGTTAGCGCGTTCGGCAGTTAACCGAAAGGTTGGTGGTTCAAGCCCACCCAGGGACGAAGTAGAAGTTTTTATTACGCACATTTTCTCACGTGTGGATTCGCGATATTAATACAACATAACACCAATGTCGCAGAGTCTGTAGCGCCATCGGTTAGCGCGTTCGGCTGTTAACCGAAAGGTTGGTTGCTCAAGCCCACCCAGGGATGAAGTAGAAGTTTTTATTACACACATTTTCGAATGTGTGAATTCGAGATATGAATACAACATAACACCAATGTCGCAGTCTCTGTGGCGCAATCGATTAGCGCGTTCGGCTGTTAACCGAAAGGTTGGTTGTTCAAGCCCACCCAGGGACGAAGTACAAGTTTTTATTACACACAAATTCTCATGTGTGGATTCGCGATATGAATGCAAAATAACACCAATGTCGCAGTGTATGTAGCGCAATCGGTTAGCGCGTTTGGCTGTTAACCGAAAGGTTGGTGGTTCAAGCCCACCCAGGGACGAATTTCAAGTTTTTATTACACACATTTTCTCATGTGTGAATTCGCGATATGAATACAACATAACACCAATGTCGCAGTGTTTGTAGCGCAATCGGTTAGCGCGTTCGGCTGTTAACCGAAAGGTTGGTTGTTCAAGCCCACCTTGGGATGAAGTAGAAGTTTTTATTACTCACATCATCGAATGTGTGAATTCGCGATATGAATACAACATAACACCAATGTCGCAGTGTCTGTAGCGCCATCGGTTAGCTCGTTCGGCTGTTAACTGTAAGGTGGGTGGTTCAAGCCCACCCAGGGACGAAGTAGAAGTTTTATTACGCACATTTTCTCACGTGTGGATTCGCGATATTAATACAACACAAAATATCACCAAGGTTGCAGTCTCTGTGGCGCAATTGGTTAGTGCGTTCGGCTGTTAACCGAAAGGTTGGTGATTCAAGCCCACCCAGGGACGAAGTAGAAGTTTTTATAACACAGATTTTCTCATGTGTGGATTCGCGATATGAATACAACATAACACGATTGTTACAGTCTCTGTGGCGCAATCGGTTAGCGCGTTCGGCTGTTAACTGAAAGGTTGGTGGTTCAAGCCCACCCAGGGACGAATTACAAGTTTTTATTACACACATTTTCTCATGTGTGAATTCGCGATATGAATACAACATAACACCAATGTCGCAGAGTCTGTAGCGCCATCGGTTCGCGCGTTCGGCTGTTAACCGAAAGGTTGGTTGTTCAAGCCCACCCAAGGACGAAGTAGAAGTTTTTATTACACACATTTTCTCATGTGAGGATTCGCGATATGAATACAATATAACACCAATGTTGTAGTCACTGTGGCGCAATCGGTTAGCGCGTTCGGCTGTTAACCGAGAGGTTGGAGGTTCAAGCCCACCCAGGGACGAAGTAGAAGTTTTTATTACACACATTTTCTCATGTGTGAATTCGCGATATGAATACAACATAACACCAATGTCGCAGAGTCTGTAGCGCCATCGGTTCGCGCGTTCGGCTGTTAACTGAAAGGTTGGTGGTTCAAGCCCACCCAGGGACGAAGTAGAAGTTTTATTACGCACATTTTCTCACGTGTGGATTCGCGATATTAATACAACACAACATATCACCAAGGTTGCAGTCTCTGTGGCGCAATTGGTTAGTGCGATCTGCTGTTAACCGAAAGGTTGGTGATTCAAGCCCACCCAGGGACGAAGTAGAAGTTTTTATAACACAGATTTTCTCATGTGTGAATTCGCGATATGAATAAAACATAACACCAATGTCGCAGTGTCTGTAGCGCCATCGGTTCGCGCGTTCGGCTGTTAACCGAAAGGTTGGTGATTCAAGCCCACCCAGGGACGAAGTAGAAGTTTTTATTACACACATTTTCTCATGTGTGGATTCGCGATATGAATACAATATAACACCAATGTTGTAGTCTCTGTGGCGCAATCGGTTAGCGCGTTCGGCTGTTAACCGAAAGGTTGGTGGTTCAAGCCCACCCAGGGACGAAGTATAAGTTTTTATTACACAAATTTTCTCATGTGTGAATTCGCGATATGAATACAACATAACACCAATGTCGCAGAGTCTGTAGCGCCATCGGTTCGCGCGTTCGGCTGTTAACCGAAAGGTTGGTGATTCAAGCCCACCCAAGGACGAAGTAGAAGTTTTTATTACACACATTTTCTCATGTGAGGATTCGCGATATGAATACAATATAACACCAATGTTGTAGTCTCTGTGGCGCAATCGGTTAGCGCGTTCGGCTGTTAAAGGAAAGGTTGGTGGATCAAGCCCACCCAGGGACGAAGGAGAAGTTTTTATTACGCACATTTTCTCACGTGTGGATTCGCGATATTAATACAACATAACACCAATGTCGCAGAGTCTGTAGCGCCGTCGGTTAGCGCGTTCGGCTGTTAACCGAAAGGTTGGTTGTTCAAGCCCACCTTGGGATGAAGTAGAAGTTTTTATTACTCACATTTTCGAATGTGTGAATTCGAGATATGAATACAACATAACACCAATGTCGCAGTGTCTGTAGCGCCATCGGTTAGCGCGTTCGGCTGTTAACTGTAAGGTTGGTGGTTCAAGCCCACCCAGGGACGAAGTAGAAGTTTTTATTACACACATTTTCTCATGTGTGAATTCGCGATATGAATACAATATAACACCAATATTGCAGTCTCTGTGGCGCAATCGGTTAGCGCGTTTGGCTGTTAACCGAAAGGTTGGTGGTTCAAGCCCACCCAGGGACGAAGTACAATTTTTTATTACACACATTTTCTCATGTGTGAATTCGCGATATGAAGACAATATAACACCATTGTTGTAGTCTCTGTGGCGCAATCGGTTAGCGCGTTCGGCTGTTAACCGAAAGGTTGGTGGTTCAAGCCCACCCAGGGACGAAGTAGAAGTTTTTATTACACAGATTTTCTCATGTGTGAATTCGCGATATGAATAAAACATAACACCAATGTCGCAGTGTCTGTAGCGCCATCGGTTCGCGCGTTCGGCTGTTAACCGAAAGGTTGGTGATTCAAGCCCACCCAGGGACGAAGTATAAGTTTTTATTACACACATTTTCTTATGTGTGGATTCGCGATATGAATACAATATAACACCAATGTTGCAGTCTCTGTGGCGCAATCGGTTAGCGCGTTCGGCTGTTAACCGAAAGGTTGGTGGTTCAAGCCCACCCAGGGACGAAGTATAAGTTTTTATTACACACATGTTCTCATGTGAGAATTCGCGATATGAATACAACATAACACCAATGTCGCAGTGTCTGTAGCGCCATCGGTTAGCGCGTTCGGCTGTTAACCGAAAGGTTGGTGATTCAAGCCCACCCAGGGACGAAGTAGAAGTTTTTATTACACACATTTTCTCATGTGTGAATTTGCGATATGAATACAACATAACACCAATGTCGCAGTGTCTGTAGCGCCATCGGTTAGCGCGTTCGGCTGTTAACCAAAAGGTTGGTGGTTCAAGCCCACCCAGGGACGAAGTACAAGTTTTTATTACACACATTTTCTCATGTGTGAATTCGCGATATGAAGACAATATAACACCATTGTTGTTGTCTCTGTGCCGCGTTCGGCTGTTAACCGAAAGGTTGGTGGTTCAAGCCCACCCAGGGACGAAGTAGAAGATTTTATAACACAGATTTTCTCATGTGTGAATTCGCGATATGAATAAAACATAACACCAATGTCGCAGTGTCTGTAGCGCCATCGGTTCGCGCGTTCGGCTGTTAACCGAAAGGTTGGTGATTCAAGCCCACCCAGGGACGAAGTAGAAGTTTTTATTACACACATTTTCTCATGTGTGGATTCGCGATATGAATACAATATAACACCAATGTTGTAGTCTCTGTGGCGCAATCGGTTAGCGCGTTCGGCTGTTAACCGAAAGGTTGGTGGTTCAAGCCCACCCAGGGACGAAGTATAAGTTTTTATTACACACATGTTCTCATGTGTGAATTCGCGATATGAATACAACATAACACCAATGTCGCAGTGTCTGTAGCGCCATCGGTTAGCGCGTTCGGCTGTTAACCGAAAGGTTGGTGATTCAAGCCCACCCAGGGACGAAGTAGAAGTTTTTATTACACACATTTTCTCATGTGTGGATTCGCGATATGAATACAACATAACACCATTGTTACAGTATCTGTGGCGCAATCGGTTAGCGCGTTCGGCTGTTAACTAAAAGGTTGGTGGTTCAAGCCCACCCAGGGACGAAGTACAAGTTTTTATTACACACATTTTCTCATGTGTGAATTCGCGATATGAATACAACATAACACCAATGTCGCAGAGTCTGTAGCGCCATCGGTTCGCGCGTTCGGCTGTTAACCGAAAGGTTGGTGATTCAAGCCCACCCAAGGACGAAGTAGAAGTTTTTATTACACACATTTTCTCATGTGAGGATTCGCGATATGAATACAATATAACACCAATGTTGTAGTCTCTGTGGCGCATTCGGTTAGCGCGTTCGGCTGTTAACCGAAAGGTTGGTTGTTCAAGCCCACCTTGGGATGAAGTAGAAGTTTTTATTACTCACATCATCGAATGTGTGAATTCGCGATATGAATACAACATAACACCAATGTCGCAGTCTCTGTGGCGCAATTGGTTAGTGCGTTCGGCTGTTAACCGAAAGGTTGGTGATTCAAGCCCACCCAGGGACGAAGTAGAAGTTTTTATTACACACATTTTCTTATGTGTGGATTCGCGATATGAATACAATATAACACCAATGTTGCAGTCTCTGTGGCGCAATCGGTTAGCGCGTTCGGCTGTTAACCGAAAGGTTGGTGGTTCAAGCCCACCCAGGGACGAAGTATAAGTTTTTATTACACACATGTTCTCATGTGAGAATTCGCGATATGAATACAACATAACACCAATGTCGCAGTGTCTGTAGCGCCATCGGTTAGCGCGTTCGGCTGTTAACCGAAAGGTTGGTGATTCAAGCCCACCCAGGGACGAAGTAGAAGTTTTTATTACACACATTTTCTCATGTGTGAATTTGCGATATGAATACAACATAACACCAATGTCGCAGTGTCTGTAGCGCCATCGGTTAGCGCGTTCGGCTGTTAACCAAAAGGTTGGTGGTTCAAGCCCACCCAGGGACGAAGTACAAGTTTTTATTACACACATTTTCTCATGTGTGAATTCGCGATATGAAGACAATATAACACCATTGTTGTTGTCTCTGTGCCGCGTTCGGCTGTTAACCGAAAGGTTGGTGGTTCAAGCCCACCCAGGGACGAAGTAGAAGATTTTATAACACAGATTTTCTCATGTGTGAATTCGCGATATGAATAAAACATAACACCAATGTCGCAGTGTCTGTAGCGCCATCGGTTCGCGCGTTCGGCTGTTAACCGAAAGGTTGGTGATTCAAGCCCACCCAGGGACGAAGTAGAAGTTTTTATTACACACATTTTCTCATGTGTGGATTCGCGATATGAATACAATATAACACCAATGTTGTAGTCTCTGTGGCGCAATCGGTTAGCGCGTTCGGCTGTTAACCGAAAGGTTGGTGGTTCAAGCCCACCCAGGGACGAAGTATAAGTTTTTATTACACACATGTTCTCATGTGTGAATTCGCGATATGAATACAACATAACACCAATGTCGCAGTGTCTGTAGCGCCATCGGTTAGCGCGTTCGGCTGTTAACCGAAAGGTTGGTGATTCAAGCCCACCCAGGGACGAAGTAGAAGTTTTTATTACACACATTTTCTCATGTGTGGATTCGCGATATGAATGCAACATAACACCATTGTTACAGTATCTGTGGCGCAATCGGTTAGCGCGTTCGGCTGTTAACTAAAAGGTTGGTGGTTCAAGCCCACCCAGGGACGAAGTACAAGTTTTTATTACACACATTTTCTCATGTGTGAATTCGCGATATGAATACAACATAACACCAATGTCGCAGAGTCTGTAGCGCCATCGGTTCGCGCGTTCGGCTGTTAACCGAAAGGTTGGTGATTCAAGCCCACCCAAGGACGAAGTAGAAGTTTTTATTACACACATTTTCTCATGTGAGGATTCGCGATATGAATACAATATAACACCAATGTTGTAGTCTCTGTGGCGCAATCGGTTAGCGCGTTCGGCTGTTAACCGAAAGGATGGTTGCTCAAGCCCACCCAGGGATGAAGTAGAAGTTTTTATTACACACATTTTCGAATGTGTGAATTCGAGATATGAATACAACATAACACCAATGTCGCAGTCTCTGTGGCGCAATCGATTAGCGCGTTCGGCTGTTAACCGAAAGGTTGGTTGTTCAAGCCCACCTTGGGATGAAGTAGAAGTTTTTATTACTCACATCATCGAATGTGTGAATTCGCGATATGAATACAACATAACACCAATGTCGCAGTCTCTGTGGCGCAATTGGTTAGTGCGTTCGGCTGTTAACCGAAAGGTTGGTGATTCAAGCCCACCCAGGGACGAAGTAGAAGTTTTTATTACACACATTTTCTCATGTGTGAATTCGCGATATGAATACAATATAACACCAATGTTGTAGTCTCTGTGGCGCAATCGGTTAGCACGTTCGGCTGTTAACCGAAAGGTTGGTGGTTCAAGCCCACCCAGGGACGAAGTATAAGCTTTTATTACACACATTTTCTCATGTGTGAATTCGCGATATGAATACAACATAACACCAATGTCGCAGAGTCTGTAGCGCCATCGGTTCGCGCGTTCGGATGTTAACCGAAAGGTTG
This sequence comes from Saccoglossus kowalevskii, assembly GCF_978046115.1. NCBI lineage: Eukaryota > Metazoa > Hemichordata > Enteropneusta > Harrimaniidae > Saccoglossus > Saccoglossus kowalevskii. The sequence continues at coordinate 12,988,098 of NC_140646.1, forward strand.
GTGATTCAAGCCCACCCAAGGACGAAGTTGAAGTTTTTATTACACACATTTTCTCATGTGAGGATTCGCGATATGAATACAATATAACACCAATGTTGTAGTCTCTCTGGCGCAATCGCTTAGCGCGTTCGGCTGTTAACCGAAAGGTTGGTGGTTCAAGCCCACCCAGGGACGAAGGAGAAGTTTTTATTACGCACATTTTCTCACGTGTGGATTCGCGATATTAATACAACATAACACCAATGTCGCAGAGTCTGTAGCGCCATCGGTTAGCGCGTTCGGCTGTTAACCGAAAGGTTGGTTGTTCAAGCCCACCTTGGGATGAAGTAGAAGTTTTTATTACTCACATTTTCGAATGTGTGAATTCGAGATATGAATACAACATAACACCAATGTCGCAGTGTCTGTAGCGCCATCGGTTAGCGCGTTCGGCTGTTAACTGTAAGGTTGGTGGTTCAAGCCCACCCAGGGACGAAGTAGAAGTTTTTATTACGCACATTTTCTCACGTGTGGATTCGCGATATTAATACAACACAACATATTACCAAGGTTGCAGTCTCTGTGGCGCAATTGGTTAGTGCGTTCGGCTGTTAACCGAAAGGTTGGTGATTCAAGCCCACCCAGGGACGAAGTACAAGTTTTTATTACACACATTTTCTCATGTGTAAATTCGCGATATGAATACAATATAACACCAATGTTGCAGTCTCTGTGGCGCAATCGGTTAGCGCGTTTGGCTGTTAACCGAAAGGTTGGTGGTTCAAGCCCACCCAGGGACAAAGTAGAAGTTTTTATTACACACATTTTCTCATGTGTGAATTCGCGATATGAAGACAATATAACACCATTGTTGTAGTCTCTGTGGCGCAATCGGTTAGCGCGTTCGGCTGTTAACCGAAAGGTTGGTGGTTCAAGCCCACCCAGGGACGAAGTAGAAGTTTTTATTACACAGATTTTCTCATGTGTGAATTCGCGATATGAATAAAACATAACACCAATGTCGCAGTGTCTGTAGCGCCATCGGTTCGCGCGTTCGGCTGTTAACCGAAAGGTTGGTGATTCAAGCCCACCCAGGGACGAAGTAGAAGTTTTTATTACACACATTTTCTCATGTGTGGATTCGCGATATGAATACAATATAACACCATTGTTACAGTCTCTGTGGCGCAATCGGTTAGCGCGTTCGGCTGTTAACTGAAAGGTTGGTGGTTCAAGCCCACCCAGGGACGAATTACAAGTTTTTATTACACACATTTTCTCATGTGTGAATTCGCGATATGCATACAACATAACACCAATGTCGCAGTGTCTGTAGCGCAATCGGTTAGCGCGTTCGGCTGTTAACCGAAAGGTTGGTTGTTCAAGCCCACCTTGGGATGAAGTAGAAGTTTTTATTACTCACATCATCGAATGTGTGAATTCGCGATATGAATACAACATAACACCAATGTCGCAGTGTCTGTAGCGCCATCGGTTAGCTCGTTCGGCTGTTAACTGTAAGGTGGGTGGTTCAAGCCCACCCAGGGACGAAGTAGAAGTTTTATTACGCACATTTTCTCACGTGTGGATTCGCGATATTAATACAACACAACATATCACCAAGGTTGCAGTCTCTGTGGCGCAATCGGTTAGCGCGTTCGGCTGTTAACCGAAAGGTTGGTGGTTCAAGCCCACCCAGGGACGAAGTAGAAGTTTTTATTACGCACATTTTCTCACGTGTGGATTCGCGATATTAATACAACATAACACCAATGTCGCAGAGTCTGTAGCGCCATCGGTTAGCGCGTTCGGCTGTTAACCGAAAGGTTGGTTGCTCAAGCCCACCCAGGGATGAAGTAGAAGTTTTTATTACACACATTTTCGAATGTATGAATTCGAGATATGAATACAACATAACACCAATGTCGCAGTCTCTGTGGCGCAATCGATTAGCGCGTTCGGCTGTTAACCGAAAGGTTGGTTGTTCAAGCCCACCCAGGGACGAAGTACAAGTTTTTATTCCACACAAATTCTCATGTGTGGATTCGCGATATGAATGCAAAATAACACCAATGTCGCAGTGTATGTAGCGCAATCGGTTAGCGCGTTTGGCTGTTAACCGAAAGGTTGGTGATTCAAGCCCACCCAGGGACGAAGTAGAAGTTTTTATGACACAGATTTTCTCATGTGTGGATTCGCGATATGAATACAACATAACACGATTGTTACAGTCTCTGTGGCGCAATCGGTTCGCGCGTTCGGCTGTTAACTGAAAGGTTGGTGGTTCAAGCCCACCCAGGGACGAATTACAAGTTTTTATTACACACATTTTCTCATGTGTGAATTCGCGATATGAATACAACATAACACCAATGTCGCAGTGTCTGTAGCGCAATCGGTTAGCGCGTTCGGCTGTTAACCGAAAGGTTGGTTGTTCAAGCCCACCTTGGGATGAAGTAGAAGTTTTTATTACTCACATCATCGAATGTGTGAATTCGCGATATGAATACAACATAACACCAATGTCGCAGTGTCTGTAGCGCCATCGGTTAGCTCGTTCGGCTGTTAACTGTAAGGTGGGTGGTTCAAGCCCACCCAGGGACGAAGTAGAAGTTTTATTACGCACATTTTCTCACGTGTGGATTCGCGATATTAATACAACACAACATATCACCAAGGTTGCAGTCTCTGTGGCGCAATTGGTTAGTGCGTTCGGCTGTTAACCGAAAGGTTGGTGATTCAAGCCCACCCAGGGACGAAGTAGAAGTTTTTATAACACAGATTTTCTCATGTGTGGATTCGCGATATGAATACAACATAACACGATTGTTACAGTCTCTGTGGCGCAATCGGTTAGCGCGTTCGGCTGTTAACTGAAAGGTTGGTGGTTCAAGCCCACCCAGGGACGAATTACAAGTTTTTATTACACACATTTTCTCATGTGTGAATTCGCGATATGAATACAACATAACACCAATGTCGCAGAGTCTGTAGCGCCATCGGTTCGCGCGTTCGGCTGTTAACCGAAAGGTTGGTTGTTCAAGCCCACCCAAGGACGAAGTAGAAGTTTTTATTACACACATTTTCTCATGTGAAGATTCGCGATATGAATACAATATAACACCAATGTTGTAGTCTCTGTGGCGCAATCGGTTAGCGCGTTCGGCTGTTAACCGAAAGGTTGGTGGTTCAAGCCCACCCAGGGACGATGTAGAAGTTTTATTACGCACATTTTCTCACGTGTGGATTAGCGATATTAATACAACACAACATATCACCAAGGTTGCAGTCTCTGTGGCGCCATCGGTTCGCGCGTTCGGCTGTTAACCGAAAGGTTGGTGATTCAAGCCCACCCAAGGACGAAGTAGAAGTTTTTATTACACACATTTTCTCATGTGAGGATTCGCGATATGAATACAATATAACACCAATGTTGTAGTCTCTGTGGCGCAATCGGTTAGCGCGTTCGGCTGTTAACCGAAAGGTTGGTGGTTCAAGCCCACCCAGGGACGAAGGAGAAGTTTTTATTACGCACATTTTCTCACGTGTGGATTCGCGATATTAATACAACATAACACCAATGTCGCAGAGTCTGTAGCGCCATCGGTTAGCGCGTTCGGCTGTTAACCGAAAGGTTGGTTGTTCAAGCCCACCTTGGGATGAAGTAGAAGTTTTTATTACTCATATTTTCGAATGTGTGAATTCGAGATATGAATACAACATAACACCAATGTCGCAGTGTCTGTAGCGCCATCGGTTAGCGCGTTCGGCTGTTAACTGTAAGGTTGGTGGTTCAAGCCCACCCAGGGACGAAGTAGAAGTTTTTATTACGCACATTTTCTCACGTGTGGATTCGCGATATTAATACAACACAACATATCACCAAGGTTGCAGTCTCTGTGGCGCAATTGGTTAGTGCGTTCGGCTGTTAACCGAAAGGTTGGTGATTCAAGCCCACCCAGGGACGAAGTACAAGTTTTTATTACACACATTTTCTCATGTGTGAATTCGCGATATGAATACAATATAACACCAATGTTGCAGTCTCTGTGGCGCAATCGGTTAGCGCGTTTGGCTGTTAACCGAAAGGTTGGTGGTTCAAGCCCACCCAGGGACGAAGTACAATTTTTTATTACACAGATTTTCTCATGTGTGAATTCGCGATATGAATAAAACATAACACCAATGTCGCAGTGTCTGTAGCGAAATCGGTTCGCGCGTTCGGCTGTTAACCGAAAGGTTGGTGATTCAAGCCCACCCAGGGACGAAGTAGAAGTTTTTATTACACACATTTTCTCATGTGTGGATTCGCGATATGAATACAATATAACACCAATGTTGCAGTCTCTGTGGCGCAATCGGTTAGCGCGTTCGGCTGTTAATCGAAAGGTTGGTGGTTCAAGCCCACTCAGGGACGAAGTATAAGTTTTTATTACACACATGTTCTCATGTGAGAATTCGCGATATGAATACAACATAACACCAATGTCGCAGTGTCTGTAGCGCCATCGGTTAGCGCGTTCGGCTGTTAACCGAAAGGTTGGTGATTCAAGCCCACCCAGGGACGAAGTAGAAGTTTTTATTACACACATTTTCTCATGTGTGAATTTGCGATATGAATACAACATAACACCAATGTCGCAGTGTCTGTAGCGCCATCGGTTAGCGCGTTCGGCTGTTAACCAAAAGGTTGGTGGTTCAAGCCCACCCAGGGACGAAGTACAAGTTTTTATTACACACATTTTCTCATGTGTGAATTCGCGATATGAAGACAATATAACACCATTGTTGTTGTCTCTGTGGCGCGTTCGGCTGTTAACCGAAAGGTTGGTGGTTCAAGCCCACCCAGGGACGAAGTAGAAGTTTTTATAACACAGATTTTCTCATGTGTGAATTCGCGATATGAATAAAACATAACACCAATGTCGCAGTGTCTGTAGCGCCATCGGTTCGCGCGTTCGGCTGTTAACCGAAAGGTTGGTGAT
>NC_140646.1:12998061-13003061 GCF_978046115.1 Saccoglossus kowalevskii
AGTTTTTATTACGCACATTTTCTCACGTGTGGATTCGCGATATTAATACAACACAACATATCACCAAGGTTGCAGTCTCTGTGGCGCAATTGGTTAGTGCGTTCGGCTGTTAACCGAAAGGTTGGTGATTCAAGCCCACCCAGGGACGAAGTACAAGTTTTTATTACACACATTTTCTCATGTGTGAATTCGCGATATGAATACAATATAACACCAATGTTGCAGTCTCTGTGGCGCAATCGGTTAGCGCGTTTGGCTGTTAACCGAAAGGTTGGTGGTTCAAGCCCACCCATGAACGAAGTACAATTTTTTATTACACACATTTTCTCATGTGTGAATTCGCGATATGAAGACAATATAACACCATTGTTGTAGTCTCTGTGGCGCAATCGGTTAGCGCGTTCGGCTGTTAACCGAAAAGTTGGTGGTTCAAGCCCACCCAGGGACAAAGTAGAAGTTTTTATTACACAGATTTTCTCATGTGTGAATTCGCGATATGAATAAAACATAACACGCGTTCGGCTGTTAACCGAAAGGTTGGTGATTCAAGCCCACCCAGGGACGAAGTAGAAGTTTTTATTACACACATTTTCTCATGTGTGGATTCGCGATATGAATACAATATAACACCAATGTTGCAGTCTCTGTGGCGCAATCGGTTAGCGCGTTCGGCTGTTAACCGAAAGGTTGGTGGTTCAAGCCCACCCAGGGACGAAGTATAAGTTTTTATTACACACATGTTCTCATGTGAGAATTCGCGATATGAATACAACATAACACCAATGTCGCAGAGTCTGTAGCGCCATCGGTTAGCGCGTTCGGCTGTTAACCGAAAGGTTGGTGATTCAAGCCCATCCAGGGACGAAGTAGAAGTTTTTATTACACACATTTTCTCATGTGTGAATTTGCGATATGAATACAACATAACACCAATGTCGCAGTGTCTGTAGCGCCATCGGTTAGCGCGTTCGGCTGTTAACCAAAAGGTTGGTGGTTCAAGCCCACCCAGGGACGAAGTACAAGGTTTTATTACACACATTTTCTCATGTGTGAATTCGCGATATGAAGACAATATAACACCATTGTTGTTGTCTCTGTGGCGCGTTCGGCTGTTAACCGAAAGGTTGGTGGTTCAAGCCCACCCAGGGACGAAGTAGAAGTTTTTATAACACAGATTTTCTCATGTGTGAATTCGCGATATGAATAAAACATAACACCAATGTCGCAGTGTCTGTAGCGCCATCGGTTCGCGCGTTCGGCTGTTAACCGAAAGGTTGGTGATTCAAGCCCACCCAGGGACGAAGTAGAAGTTTTTATTACACACATTTTCTCATGTGTGGATTCGCGATATGAATACAACATAACACCTTTGTTACAGTCTCTGTGGCGCAATCGGTTAGCGCGTTCGGCTGTTAACTAAAAGGTTGGTGGTTCAAGCCCACCCAGGGACGAAGTACAAGTTTTTATTACACACATTTTCTCATGTGTGAATTCGCGATATGAATACAACATAACACCAATGTCGCAGAGTCTGTAGCGCCATCGGTTCGCGCGTTCGGCTGTAAACCGAAAGGTTGGTGATTCAAGCCCACCCAGGGACGAAGTAGAAGTTTTTATTACACACATTTTCTCATGTGTGGATTCGCGATATGAATACAATATAACACCAATGTTGTAGTCTCTGTGGCGCATTCGGTTAGCGCGTTCGGCTGTTAACCGAAAGGTTGGTGGTTCAAGCCCACCCAGGGACGAAGGAGAAGTTTTTATTACGCACATTTTCTCACGTGTGGATTCGCGATATTAATACAACATAACACCAATGTCGCAGAGTCTGTAGCGCCATCGGTTAGCGCGTTCGGCTGTTAACCGAAAGGTTGGTTGTTCAAGCCCACCTTGGGATGAAGTAGAAGTTTTTATTACTCACATTTTCGAATGTGTGAATTCGAGATATGAATACAACATAACACCAATGTCGCAGTGTCTGTGGCGCCAACGGTTAGCGCGTTCGGCTGTTAACTGTAAGGTTGGTGGTTCAAGCTCACCCAGGGACGAAGTAGAAGTTTTTATTACGCACATTTTCTCACGTGTGGATTCGCGATATTAATACAACACAACATATCACCAAGATTGCAGACTCTGTGGCACAATTGGTTAGTGCGTTCGGCTGTTAACCGAAAGGTTGGTGATTCAAGCCCACCCAGGGACGAAGTACAAGTTTTTATTACACACATTTTCTCATGTGTGAATTCGCGATATGAATACAATATAACACCAATGTTGCAGTCTCTGTGGCGCAATCGGTTACCGTGTTTGGCTGTTAACCGAAAGGTTGGTGGTTCAAGCCCACCCAGGAACGAAGTACAATTTTTTATTACACACATTTTCTCATGTGTGAATTCGCGATATGAAGACAATATAACACCATTGTTGTAGTCTCTGTGGCGCAATCGGTTAGCGCGTTCGGCTGTTAACCGAAAGGTTGGTGGTTCAAACCCACCCAGGGACGAAGTAGACGTTTTTATTACACAGATTTTCTCATGTGTGAATTCGGGATATGAATAAAACATAACACGCGTTCGGCTGTTAACCGAAAGGTTGGTGATTCAAGCCCACCCAGGGACGAAGTAGAAGTATTTATTACACACATTTTCTCATGTGAGGATTCGCGATATGAATACAGTATAACACCATTGTTACAGTCTCTGTGGAGCAATCGGTTAGCGCGTTCGGCTGTTAACTAAAGGGTTGGTGGTTCAAGCCCACCCAGGGACGAAGTACAAGTTTTTATTACACACATTTTCTCATGTGTGAATTCGCGATATGAATACAACATAACACCAATGTCGCAGAGTCTGTAGCGCCATCCGTTCGCGCGTTCGGCTGTTAACCGAAAGGTTGGTGATTCAAGCCCACCCAAGGACGAAGTAGAAGTTTTTATTACACACATTTTCTCATGTGAGGATTCGCGATATGAATACAGTATAACACCATGGTTACAGTCTCTGTGGCGCAATCGGTTAGCGCGTTCGGCTGTTAACTAAAAGGTTGGTGGTTCAAGCCCACCCAGGGACGAAGTACAAGTTTTTATTACACACATTTTCTCATGTGTGAATTCGCGATATGAATACAACATAACACCAATGTCGCAGAGTCTGTAGCGCCATCGGTTCGCGCGTTCGGCTGTAAACCGAAAGGTTGGTGATTCAAGCCCACCCAGGGACGAAGTAGAAGTTTTTATTACACACATTTTCTCATGTGTGGATTCGCGATATGAATACAATATAACACCAAGGTTGCAGTCTCTGTGGCGCAATCGGTTAGCGCGTTCGGCTGTTAACCGAAAGGCTGGTGGTTCAAGCCCACCCAGGGACGAAGTATAAGTTTTTATTACACACATGTTCTCATGTGAGAATTCGCGATATGAATACAACATAACACCAATGTCGCAGAGTCTGTAGCGCCATCGGTTAGCGCGTTCGGCTGTTAACCGAAAGGTTGGTGATTCAAGCCCACCCAGGGACGAAGTAGAAGTTTTTATTACACACATTTTCTCATGTGTGAATTTGCGATATGAATACAACATAACACCAATGTCGCAGAGTCTGTAGCGCCATCGGTTAGCGCGTTCGGCTGTTAACCAAAAGGTTGGTGGTTCAAGCCCACCCAGGGACGAAGTACAAGTTTTTATTACACACATTTTCTCATGTGTGAATTCGCGATATGAAGACAATATAACACCATTGTTGTTGTCTCTGTGGCGCGTTCGGCTGTTAACCGAAAGGTTGGTGGTTCAAGCCCACCCAGGGACGAAGTAGAAGTTTTTATATCACAGATTTTCTCATGTGTGAATTCGCGATATGAATAAAACATAACACCAATGTCGCAGTGACTGTAGCGCCATCGGTTCGCGCGTTCGGCTGTTAACCGAAAGGTTGGTGATTCAAGCCCACCCAGGGACGAAGTAGAAGTGTTTATTACACACATTTTCTCATGTGTGGATTCGCGATGTGAATACAACATAACACCATTGTTACAGTCTCTGTGGCGCAATCGGTTAGCGCGTTCGGCTGTTAACTAAAAGGTTGGTGGTTCAAGCCCACCCAGGGACGAAGTACAAGTTTTTATTACACACATTTTCTCATGTGTGAAGTCGCGATATGAATACAACATAACACCAATGTCGCAGAGTCTGTAGCGCCATCGGTTCGCGCGTTCGGCTGTTAACCGAAAGGTTGGTGATTCAAGCCCACCCAAGGACGAAGTAGAAGTTTTTATTACACACATTTTCTCATGTGAGGATTCGCGATATGAAGACAATATAACACCATTGTTGTAGTCTCTGTGGCGCAATCGGTTAGCGCGTTCGGCTGTTAACCGAAAGGTTGGTGATTCAAGCCCACCCAGGGACGAAGTAGAAGTTTTTATTACACACATTTTCTCATGTGTGGATTCGCGATATGAATACAATATAACACCAATGTTGCAGTCTCTGTGGCGAAATCGGTTAGCGCGTTCGGCTGTTAACCGAAAGGTTGGTGGTTCAAGCCCACCCAGGGACGAAGTATAAGTTTTTATTACACACATGTTCTCATGTGAGAATTCGCGATATGAATACAACATAACACCAATGTCGCAGTGTCTGTAGCGCCATCGGTTAGCGCGTTCGGTTGTTAACCAAAAGGTTGGTGGTTCAAGCCCACCCAGGGACGAAGTAGAAGTTTTTATTACACACATTTTCTCATGTGTGGATTCGCGATATGAATACAACATAACACCATTGTTACAGTGTCTGTGGCGCAATCGGTTAGCGCGTTCGGCTGTTAACTAAAGGGTTGGTGGTTCAAGCCCACCCAGGGACGAAGTACAAGTTTTTATTACACACATTTTCTCATGTGTGAATTCGCGATATGAATACAACATAACACCAATGTCGCAGAGTCTGTAGCGCCATCGGTTCGCGCGTTCGGCTGTTAACCGAAAGGTTGGTGATTCAAGCCCAC